>NW_028227263.1:21635306-21815306 GCF_978045245.1 Mus caroli | reverse complement strand
CGGTGGCCCGCACCGCCTCCGCCTCCGCCGCCGCCGCCGCCGCTCGCCGCGCCGCCGCTGCTGCCCGGCGCCTCCACTAAGGGGCCGCCGGCGCGCAAGCTGCTCTTCATGTGCACCCTGTCCCTGTCCGTCACCTACCTGTGCTACAGCCTGCTGGGCGGCTCGGGTTCGCTGCAGTTCCCGCTGGCGCTGCAGGAGCCCCCGGGATCCGCCGCGGAGCCCCCGCCGAGCCTGCTGTCTCCCTCGCTGCCGCCTCCCCGCGTGCGCCCCGGCGCCTCCTCGCCGCCGCCGGACAACGCGAGCCGCGGGCCACCGCCCGAGCCCCCCGAGCGCTTCACGACTCCCGCGGCCGACGGCTGGGGACTGGCGAGCGGCGGCGGTGCTCGGGACTCCTGGCCCAGGAGCCCGCCTGCCCCCGGAGACGCGGTCACAGAGCAGGACGCGCTGTTGGGGCGCGGGGCGCAGGAGCCAGGCGCCGCCGAGGAGCTGGAAGGCCGGAGGGCGGCCAACGGAAGTGCAGAACGGGGCCCCGCCAGCACCCCTGATTATGGGGAAAAGAAGCTACCCCAGGCACTGATCATCGGGGTCAAGAAAGGAGGGACACGAGCGCTGCTGGAGGCTATCCGAGTCCACCCGGACGTAAGGGCAGTGGGCGTAGAGCCGCACTTCTTCGACAGGAACTACGAGAAGGGGCTGGAATGGTACAGGTAGGAGGCTGCTGCGGAGTGCCGGACGCATAAGGGGTCCCGAGAGCCCATAGCCGGAGCATCCAGTGGAGGGCAGTGGGAGCCCTGGCCTGTTTGAGCAGAGTCCCGGTACAGATGAGAGGACAGGACTCCAGCTAAAAGATCACTTTATTTCGGGGAAAGGGGAGGAGCAGGTGCCTTGGAGAACTACCAGGCTTCAAATCTGGGAATCCCCAGCTCTCCCGCCTGTCTGTGGGGTGTTTCCCAATCCAGGCGGATACAGGGCATTGGCTTCTAGTTGAGAACAAGCGGAGGAATGAGACAGGAGAGCTAAATTGATGACAAGCTTTGAGATCCCCAGGAATCAATCTAAAGCGCCCTCAAAAGCGTTTGTGTGGCTGGAATTCAACTTCAGTGTTTTAAGGTCAGAGCAAAATGAACAGTTTAAAAAAAAAAAAAAGACGGTGTAGGCGCTTTGGCTTTAGAGTAAAGGTAGGCTATTTCCTACCTCTGTAACTTTCTGTCCCTCTTGGCTGAATGAACATTGGGTTGATTTAGTATCAGGAGCCTAGGTGTCTAGATACCAGTTGGTGCTATAAGCATGTCTGTGCCCTGTGCAGAGATCTTTCTAATTTGAGCATCCTTGGAGACAGTCTGGAGTTACTTCTGCCGGGAGTTATATACCTCTTTCTGACAGGACACCATCAGGTGTTGGAGCTGCGAGGGAGGAAAGGAGCAGGAGAAAGTTAAGTGCAGGTCAGATAGCGATTATCTGTCTTTCTTGCCAGCCCCGACATTAAAACAACATTGGTGCGTGCACATGCTCAGAATGCAAGCCCCTTTCTCTCTTGTCCCTCCTCTTCCCTCCCTCTTCATATCTTTCTGGATAACAGATCTGGACGGGTGGCCCCATCTCGATCACATTTCAATAATTAATTGCAACTGTCAAACAGAAACAGAGCCCTTGTCCGCTGAAGCGATGCTATCAGTTCCACAGAGCCAATAGGTAAAATTGCCCTGTGACAGGGTTGCTTTCCTGTGGAAGAGACATGCTTCCTGGGTTTAGATTACAGCCTGGGAAAAGTTTTGGCCATTACTTTGGGAATACGTAATAAGCATGTGTGTTGTGACTGTTTTCTCCCACTTTTGAAAAAATTGCCTTGTGCCTTAAAAGCTGCTGAGGAGTACACGGAGCCATAAACATTCCAGCACATCACACTGAGACAGGGAGTGTGTCTGTTAATGTCTTGTCTGTTTCAACAGCAAGAACTAATTGGGATATTTTAGGAGGCTTCAAACAGTCCCTTCCTATCAAAACATAAAACAGCAAGTGCCTAATTTAACTGGAAAAAATCCTTATTTATAACATCACAAGCCATGGCTTCCAGTTTGTGATTATAATTAAAAAGGTGTTAGGATGATTAATGCAACAACAGCAAAATAAAGACAGGGGAAGATGTCTGGGAAGGGTTCAGCTGTTTGCTGGTGAGCTACAGGAATGTCCTGATTTTTTTCTATGGGGTAGCTTTAGCCATCGGAGGGGAAGCAGGCATCCCCCATCCCGGTTCTAATTTTAAAGCTGTGCATCTTGTGGGAAGTGTCAGATGCCCTTTAAGAGAGGAATAAAGATCAAATCTTGAAGCATGTGTTTTGAGTGGCTTTGCTGCAGTGGAGCTACAGAAAGAAGTGATTTATTTGGATGACCAATAAAGTTCATGGGAATGCTTGAATGAGGAAGTCCCTATCCTGGGGCCTGGAGAGTTTTCTAAATGAGAGGAAAGAGATGATAGAGTTCTTAGGTTCTTTTACAGTGATGCCAAGATGAGATACATAAGCTACTTCACTGTCATGGCTACCGAAGGTGTGCGGTGTAGAGATAATCCCAGCCTCCTGATCCCAGCCAACATTTGTGGCATGTGTGGCTTAGTATTTGTTAGCCCTTAGTAGAGCTGCTAAACACAAATGGTATGCCTAGGGCAAGGTCGGCTTGGGCCCAGGTATGAGAACCATTTGGTATCTATTGGTCCTCAATCCCTGGCCCTTATCCTCTTGCCATATAGAGATGCAAGACTGAGTGATGCTGATTGGAGGTGAGGTGGAGACTCTCTTTAAGAGCAAGCCTCATGGGAGTGTGTGACCATCTAACAACACAGGTTCCATTAGCCACTGAAACATGGCTGATGGAAAGACTCCTAGAAGCTCCTGGGGATCACTGGTGAGCTTCCCAGCCTCACTGATGACAGCTGTGCTTTGAAGACATTTGTGAGACTTCATTAGTCTTGTCTTTTCATGCTTGCCCTGAGCCTCTCTCCCATGTAGGAAGAAGGGATGATAGATAGATCCTAATGTAGAAATCTGAGTAGTGGCTTTGATTCAAACCAGTTGTAGAAACTCTTTGTCTTGGTTCCCAGAGCAACTCTACACCCTAAATGGTGGCATCTTAACTTGCCCGTGCCATGTCTGCCGTCTACAATCTGGTGGCTTCATTGAAGAAGCACAGGTTAATTAAAGGTTTTAAATTTTCATTATGTATTTAACCATTTACCCTTTACTTATTTATCGTTTTAAATGTACTCCCAGTTGTCCACTGGTTCTGCAAGCGGTCCTGGATTTTGTGCTTTGAGCAAGAAGAGCTGAGACAAAACTGGAGCTGCTGTCAATGCGACTGGCTTGGGCTTCCCTCCTAGCTAACAAATCAGCTTTAGCAGGTTCATTTCTGTGGCATCACTCCAGTTGTCCCTAAATCCAGGTTTTCCTTTGTACCTATGCTGTCGATCTAATGGAATGTAAAAACACTTCGAAGATTAGAAGATGTACATTCGATTTTCAGGGCAGCACTGGACTAATGGATTAGGATGTGTGTATTCAGGCTGTAGAGATGCTTAGCCTCAGCGGTGGACTGACCCAGACAGTCAATGGTTAATAAGCCTTGTGGATCAAGCCCTCTTCTTCTGTCCTTCTGAACCTTTCTCCAAAAGGGCAAAACCATAAGCAAGTTCCATAAGAATGATTCAGTGACCCTGGCAGAGACCTGAACCCTTCTAAGGGATGGAACCTGGGGGGCAGACCCCTGGCTGCCACTAATAGAGCTCATCATAATGACAGAGGGACAGAAGCACTTGCCTCTTCTGTGACTTGCATGTATAGTGACCATGACATCTTGCTTTAGAAGCCACTTAGCTCTAAGGTGATGGTCTATGCTCTTATGTTCTACTGGGAGGGTGGAGTGACCCCAAGAACTCACTGTGTGCTGCAGGATGCTCAGCTCTTGTTCCCCAGTGGTTGGCAGCAGCACTCTCAGCTGGTGTCTGGAGAGAGGACTGAGGACATGAGATGCCGGTATTTATGGAATGCCAGCCATAGTGCCGGCTGCCACTCTATAGATGTGTTATTCACTGCAGCATTGAGTTTATGCTGTGAACTAAACAGCAGCGGTTCTGTTTTATGACCACGATTTCTTTATTCCTGGAGGTAAGTGACTGGCTCAGGGTCCTTGGTTTGGTGGCTGTCTGAGCTGAGATTCAAACCTGCATTTGTTCAGTTCCTTTGTTTCTTTGTTTCTTTGCCTACACCACACTGCCACTAACTAATGCTAAAGGCAGCTGCCTTTCCAATCCTTACCTTTGAGAAATGCTTAGTGGCTGCTGAGTGTGCCCTTGGTACTGTTCCAGGAATGGAGGATAAGATGAAGCATGAGGCGGATGGAGCCCCATCCTCCTGAAAACGTCAGTGTAGTAAGAAGGTGGACAGACAACAAATAAGCAAACCAAACAGTGTGTGGTGAACGTTTTGCTTTGATGAAGGAAGTAAGGAAAGCTCAACTAACCACATGCAAATAACTGGTACAGCTGAAGTGGCCAGATTGGACTACATCAGAAACATAAAATATACAGAGTGAGAAGTTGCTCAACAGGAAGTTTCTACTCATGGCACATAGAGACCCTAGCATTAATACTGAGGTTAATAATGTACGTTATTAAATTAATTTCATGCTTTGTTGTTGTTGCTAGCACTTTTAGGAGTAAAGCCATGGTCTCTTGTGTGTGTTCCACTATGGAACTACAGCCTCAACCCCCAATTTCACTCCTTTTTACCCTTTAAGAGTGGCTATTAGAGAATGTAATCGGATATCTGTGAGGGATTCGTAGGTCTACTGGGTGGCCCTTGTGCAGTGTCGAGCTTTTAAATGTTAAGTATGCCCAGAGATCTTTGTTCATTTGGATTGTGATGCTGCAAGTCTTGTGTGTGTGTGTGTGTGTGTGTGTGTGTGTGTGTGTGTGTGTGAGTGTGTGTGGATGGTTTGAGGTGGCCAAGGTGGGACAAGGTGCTGGGCTTCTGAATTTCTAAGATGCCCTAGATGCCATTGTTGCTACTGAGTCTTAGAAGTTACTTTGAGGCATTGATGTGCGAATGTAAGCATGCACATGTTGGTGTACGTGTATGTGTGTGTGTGTGCCCTGTGTGTGCACTCTCATAGATGTTTATACATGCAAGTGTGTTAGTTTGAGATGATTCCGTGATGGGAAATATGTAAACAGAGTGAAATGGTGAGACACAGAACCCAGTAGAGGGAAGAGGAAGTGCGAAGGTCTTGAGGAGGAATCGAGCTGTGTGACTCTGCAGCATTTATTCATCAATCTAGAGGAAACTGAGTTCACAGGACGGTGCAACCTCCTGGCTGAGTGACCTCCAGTGCACAGGTGATGACATCATTCAGGCTCAGTTTGTCCGACAGACATTTCTTCCCGATAGACTTGTCAGTGGAATAAATGAAATAATAAAAGTGGAGACAGTTATTCACAAAGTGAGTCTCCTAGAGCAGAAGTCCAAATGAGGCCGAGTATTGCTCTTCCTCATTTCCAAAATCCTTTTGCTTTTCTGATCCTTCACCTCTAATCATGGATGTGATGATGTCACCTTGCTGGTCTCCTTTGGATTGCTTTGGGAAAAGTCCAAGAAGGAGGACTTTGCAACCTGCATCTCTTTCATATTTTAAACAAACTCGGGTGATGCTGGGGCCCTTGTGGGTCAGATAAATGAAAGTAGAGAGCTGGCAGAGGATGCTCTTGAGCTCACTTCCCCTGAGCTAGGGGCAGCATCAGCCCTGTTCTGGCTACAGTTCCATGCACACAGGAAGCAAGGGTTATCAGATCTTTATTCTGTAAGAAGAAATGGAAAGCCAGGTTTTGATGTAAAATCTTCTGGTTTTTAGTGCTGGCCACAGATCTCAGTTCCTTAAAGCATGCTATGTAGGCCAATACTGTGGAGCAAATGAAACCCATCTGTGGACTGGATGCAGCCAACTTACGACCAGTTTGCGACCTCTGGGTTAAACTCATTTAGGAAAGTAACTGGTGCACTGTGCAGTGGCCAGAACTGTGGCTTGCAGGTGCTACTTGGGTGAGTGTTTTTCCCTTTTCTAGCTTCTTGCAACAGCTATGGGGAAATACCTCCTTGGAATGTGGCAGTAAGCACCAATGGGCTCTGATGCAAACACTAAGGCAGAAAAGGAAACTTGCTTGCTTTTTTTTTTCTTTTGTTTTTCAAAGCTGGGGATGGAATTCAGGACTTATGCAAGGTAGGCAAGTGGCCAACCATATATTCCCAGCAGGAGAATTCTTAACTTAATGATCTGAAGTGACCATACCTGATCTGACCACATAGATGACTTGGGTTTATAAGATCTATTCCAGTAGGGAGGGTGGAGACCTACGAGGTAGGAAAAGTGGCTTCAAGGTTTTGCTTTGTTATGTCAGCTACCAGCGTGCTTATATTAATAAAGCCCATTTTCTGACTGAGACACTTTGATCCTCGAATGCATTTATGTAGCAGGCTCTTTACAGGGATGGATGTAGGAGTCTGAAGGGATATGGTGTGAGGCAGGCCCCTTTCATCTCTGAGCCAGGATCCACAGCATGCTCACTGTGTGACCTTGGGTAAATTGAGAGCTATCTTGCAGCTTCAGCTTCTCCATCTATAGAATGGGCTCACTGTTGCTTACTTCCAAAGCACTATATGACAATGAACCACAGGGACATCTCAAAGGCCTTGTGTAGAGTTGGCGACATAAGGTACCTTACCTGACTTCTTCATTTTCCTTCAATGCCTTCCTTTTATTCTGCCCTGCAGCATGGAGGACTCAAAGGAGAAAGCCAGGCTCATTTGTCATTCATTGGATGCCGCCTTTTATTTCAAGATTCTATCTGAAAGAGAGCTTGCGAGTCCCCAGCAGCTCTTAAGTAGTTATCCAGAGGACAATCAGAGGGTTCCAGAAGTCGGCCTGTTGGCTCTGAGTGGGAGATGAGTCTAATTTCCTGAGACGATCTGGTCATGCTCACCCACCCAGAGGAACTGGAGGAGAAATGGCCCAGTTCTCTGGGTTGTCACTCTCCTGAGCCTTTGGCAGGAGAGCAGACCATTTGCTCTGGATATCCCAGAAGCACTAAGCTGCCAGGCAGGTAGGTGTGTCTTCATCTTCCCCACAGTACCCAAGGCACCCAGTCACTCTTCTGCTTGAGCTCTGGTGAAATCACTCAGGTGCTCCAGCCCCCTGACTGTGGCTTATTTTTTATCTTTGTAAGCCTTTCCAAGCCTGCTTTACTTGTAAATTGAGTCCCTGTAGAAGCCTTGAGACGCTGGGTGAGTTGAGATGCTGGCTTGGAGGCTCCCGAGCTTGAAAGGTTTGGTTTTTTCCTAATGGATGCTTAGCTCTGGAAGGGGTTGAACCACCACCCCCAGCAAAGGCAGCTCTGGATCCCATTGGTTTCTGTGGTTTAACAAGCTACTCTGCAACTGTCTTGGGAATTTTGGTCTGAAATCATAATTCACCACTGGAGACTTTATGCTGATCTTGTCATTAATTAAAAGCAGAAGGTTGATTCATTTTTTTCTCCCAAAGCACTTACTAGTTAGGATTGCCTGACTCTTCAAATTATTTTTATTTTAAGAATATACTAGCTATGTGTGGTGACATATACCTTTAGTCCCAGCATTCAGGAGACAGAGGTGGGAAGATCTCTGTGAATGTGAGGCCAGCCTGGTCTACACAGTGAGTGTGGGGCCAGCCTGGTCTATACAGTGAGTGTGGGGCCAGCCTGGTCTACACAGTGAATGTGGGGCCAGCCTGGTCTATATAATAAGTTCTAGGCCAGTCAGGACTATGTAGTAAGACCCTTTTGAAGAAAAAAGGAAGAATATACAGTTTAGAGGGGAATGAAGTAACATGTGTATTACTGTATATACATGTGAGTGAATACACACACACACTGCATATATATTGGTGGTTTCGAGTGAGAAAAGTTGAACCTAATTAAAAGCTAAGATGATTCATTGGCATCCATGGCTAGGATGTCTGTTGGGCTTTGGGAAAACGGCCTAGAGCCCCAAGGGTGTCAGTAGATTTCTGTGTTCCTTCCTCTGCTGTGTTTGTCTCGCTTCCTTCTCAGGCGGGCATCTCATCCCATTTTATTCCTCATCCCAGGTGGTAAGTAACACCCACCCCCATGTTTCAAGGATGGCTTTTAAGAGTGTCTGTAGAGAGTGCCTAGAGATGCCATTGTCCAGACTGTGACATGTGACCCCTCCTAAAGCAGGGCTTGGGTGTGCTCTCACTAGGCCAGGAGGATATATAGACACTTCTTTGACCTGAGATGGTAGTAGGGGTATGGAAGCAGAGGTAGTCTTATCAAAATGACAGGACATAATTTGCTTGAAGAGGAAGAAGGGTCTAGGGGGTTGTTGTTAGATCCCATACCCATGAAACAGGAAAACCCTCTGGGGTGGCACATGATCTGTCATCTAGCATGTTATTTGGTAAGAGGCTTAAAGGGTTTGAGGTCAGGTTTAGTTGCATGTCTCATTCACTCATTTATTCAACATGTAATATCCACTGTGTGCCATTTGCTGGGCTTAAACATGGCCACCAATTAGAGACATGAACATGAAAATGATTTTATGATAAAGGAACACAAACCTTGACTGAATAGGATTCACTCTAAGAATGGAAGGGTGGTTCAGTCCTTGACAGTGCAATTTATTGTTAAATTTAACAGATGTGCCCATTCTTGTGGTATATGTTGTGGATATTGGAGAGAGAGTTTCTTTTCTGGGACCTGTTCACACTAACTCCCTCTGTAGGATCTTTCCAGTCTCATTTGCTCTTCCTGGAAGACTCTGTCCCCAATCTCTGGGTTGCTGGTGTCCCCTTATCAGGTCTTCAGGTATTGGCTGAAGTTTAGACCCCTCTAACAGACCATTTCCATCTATACAAAGGTCTTCCTGCTATGCTCTGCCCTGCTCAGCTGCTCTACTCTCCTCATAAGCTGTGTCACTCCTCAGAGTTACCCCCACTTACCCACTCATTGGATGGTCAACTGCACAGAAACAAGGACCCTGTCCATCTCATTCTTTACCAGTTCCCCCGAATACAATAGCCGAAAGGTGACGCTTTGCTAAGGGAAAATACAGAATCAACAAACCCACTAGACAAAGGAGAGTCTTCTGTGTCACTCCAGACTTCAGAGAACAAAGAGCATGCCTGTTTCTTGGGAACCTGGGTTATACATTGTTGTAAATGCTTTCACATGCTAATTCCACAAGACAACTTTGGGTGCAAGGGGGGTAACTTAGGATGCGTGTTAGGCTCCCACTCATCGAGCCTCACAGGTGGGTGTACTCCTACTCCTCTTTTATAGATAGAGGGTGACACTGGGAGGGTAAACAGGGCTCCCAAGGACATAAAGCAGGCTGTCAGGAGCCAGGTGTTTGTTAAATGACTCTTGTTTCCTGGCCTCTGTGGATATAGTGGTGTTCTAGGAGAACAGCCTTGGTTCTTACTCATAGATCATTTTATTCCAAGCGTCTTTGGGGTTTAGCATCTCTATCCCATCGTCAAAATATCATTGCCACTAAGTGTGCTGGAACACACACATAATCCTCGTACCCAGACTGAGCCCGAGAAGTCCTCAGTTCAGGGCTCACTATTTCCACATTAGTTCCCATTTAATAATCAGTTGCAAAAGGGCCTTGTGTTTGGTTTGTGATAATCATTGTTCAGGCGAATCTTCTTTCATTTGATTCCATATTAAAGCTTCTGTTGGAGGTGAGAATCTTGAGAGTTGCTGGAGCTGAGGAAATATTTGAGTTTAATCCTGGCACTATCCTATCCCAGGGCACCTTGGATTATAGAGTCACTTGGTATTTTGATGAAGAATCTGAACCTGGGGCTGGGGAGATGTCTCGATGCTTAGGATGCTTGCCATGCAAGTGTAAAAACCCGACTTTGAATCCCCAGAAGCCAAGGGAAAGGCAGACATATAAAGTGACTGTCTACAAACCCAGGGTTCGCTTGAAGAAATGGAGGCAGAGGCAGGAGAATCCCCGGAAGCTCACAGCCCAGCTTGTCTGGCATCCACAGGAACACAAAGTAAACACACTCTCAAACAAGGTGAGAGGCTAGACCAAACACCACGAGTATACCTTGACATATACTTGCACATGCTTACATATATGGATTTTCACACACACACACACACACACACACACACACACACACACACACACACACACACACAAAGAGAAGTACATAAAAAAAGAAAAAAAAAAGAACTTTTTAAGAGGTGGACCTGAAATTAGAAGTTACAGTTTTGAACCAGAGTTCCACATATGTCTCCCTTATATGCAGAATAGTAACTTAACTTTTGAATCTTGTATTTCACATCTTTAAAATGGGACTAGCAACCTCTTCTAAATCCACAGGCATGTTGCAGGAGGGGAACAAGGGTTCTAAGCAGGAAGCTGCCTCATCTGTCTACACGTGTGCGTTGTTGTTAATCTACGCACGTTTCCTGAATTCCTCCAGGTAATTGGTTTTCTGGGATGTTGCACTCCAGGGAATGCCTGAAATACAGGACGATTCCTCTTATCATAAAGTTAGATTAAGAAGTTTAATTTACAGAAACTATTATACAGCATGGATATCAAATGTCCTGAGTGCAGACTGCAGAAGGTTCCAGAGAACTCTAGGGCAGCCTTAATCTGCATAACTCTCTCCCCTGACTTATGAACACTGGAGCTTTCTTTTAAATCCTGAAACAACATAAAGAGTAATGGGGCATGCTTGCTTTGTCAGACTACCCTGCAGTTAATCAACTCTAGAAGTGACCAGCAGATTCTCTTATTTGGTTCTCAGTTGGCCCATCATCTTCCCCCTTCTTCTCTCCCCGCGCACACCTTGGCTATAATTCCCAAGCTGGTATATTCATATATCACCTTCTAGTTGCTCATCCATCCCGCTTTTTAATCCTTTGTGGTAGGCAGAGTAATAGTTACTTGAAATATCTTTATCCTAACTCACAAGATACATCCGATTTCATGGCAAAGGACAATTAGGTTTCACATGGAAATAAGATCATGTGCTAACTAGCTAACGGAATGACAGATTGGCCCATATCTTTTGGATGAACCCAATTAATTACAAGAAGCCTCATAAATGGAAGGGGAGGTGGTGAGAGAACCAGAGTCACAGAACGTGTGAGGAATCCGGTCAACTATGCATGGCTTTGAAGACAGAGGGAAGGGCTATGGGCCAAGGAGTTTTTGCAGCATCCAGAATCAAAGAAAACACAAGGAAGTAGAATTTTAGCATCTTCAGAAGGAAGGCAGCACAGTGACACTTCTGTTGAAATCCATCTTAGACTTTGGCCACAGGAACAGTAAGATATATTTACATGGTATTAAGCCTCTAACCTTTCGAATATTTATTATAGTAACCATAGGAGATGAGTACACTTTGTTCAGGTGTGCCTAGCAGTCGCCAAGACACTTTGATTCTTTCTTTCTCTCTCCCTCTGGTTTTTCTTCTTTTCTAGAAAAAAAAAAAGTCATCTTCAGGGCCTTCTGGTTCTCTTCCCAAACAGATGGAGTGGGACAGTGTATGAACACACAATATTTCCAGAATGTAAAAGTAAGAGTGGCTGATAGAAGCTAGGGGTTTCTGTCTCTTGTTAGGTAGTGAACATTGTTCTTCAGAAAGCATAGGTGCACAAGCGCCAGCCATCCAGAAACCCAAGTCTGAAATGAAGCTCAAGGGGACAGGTGCACAAGTTTGAATACCAACTCATTCACACACCAGCCAGTGTAGGCGGAGGCCTCAGGTGTATGTGCACCTCAACATCACTTGGGTCCACATCCCTTTCTTCTTGTTGCTCCACCATCCCCAAGGCAGCTTGTTAGATATGCAGAATCTGTAGCCCAGCCCTACCTTCCTGATGCAGAAGTTTGCATCTCAGGGAGATGTGCTGCTGCTGACTGGGAGCAGGATTTGAACTGGGAACTAGCGGTTTACAGCAGTAGTTCTCAATCTGTGGATGGTGACCCCTAAAGTCCGTCAGAAAATACAGAACATTCACAGCAGTAGCAAAATTACAGTTAAGTAGCAATGAGAATAATATTATTGTTGGGGGTCACCACAGCATGGGAAACTGTATTAAAAGGGTGCAGCATTAGGGAGGTTAAAAACTACTGCCTTAGAATGAAGTCTTTCAGCCCTGGTACTGATGACGTTTGAGATGGGCCCAAAGACTGTTGTGGAGGCCTGTCTTGTACACTTACCAACTTTTCTGGCTTTACTCACTGTATGCCAGTAGCACTTCCCCTTCAGTCAAGGCAGATAAAAAAATGGCTCCAGACTTTGTCACATGTTACCATGAAGTCCCAAATTACATCTAATCGAGGTTTTCCTTTCTTTCCTGGGACTTCACTCTCTCCACACTTCACCCTCAGAAAGGAAGGGGATCAATTTATTTTTGCACAAAGATTACACCCATAACTTCAGGCCTCATTCTAATGTCAAGAATTCAGTTCAAGGCTTCACCTAGCTGCAAAAGAGTCAGGGAAGGCATTTGAAGGTTTCTGTGCCTAAGGAGGGGCAAATGAGTATAGGTGCAGCCAGATGTCTCTACAGGAGCTTGCACAGGCTTATGATTGTAGTCTTTCTCCCTCTTTCTCTCTCCTTCTCCCCATCTCTTGCTCCCTTGTCTTCAACATCTCTATTGCTCTCTCTGTACTAGGGGTCAAGTCAAAGAACTTGTGTGTGACATCAGTGTGCTACGCCACAGCCTGCCATATCTCTTTTAATTCCCTTCTGCCAAGTTGGAAGGAGAAATAAATTAAGCATGCATGCTCATGCATGCATGTGTGCATTTGTGTGTGTGTGTCTGTGTGTGTATCTGTTTTATGTGTGTGTGTCTGTGTGTGGGTCTGTGTGTATGTGTGTATATTTGTGTGTGTGTCTGTGTGTGTGTGTGTCTGTGTCATGTGTCTGTGTGTCTGTGTGTATCAGTATCCAGTAGAAATCACAGGACAGTTAAGAGAACATGTAGCATTTATCTAATCAATATATTTTTATATCAAGGATCCCGTGCCCTCTGAACTTCCACCATCAACACAGATCTTGCAGATATGTTTCCTAAGAGGTGTGTCTACCCACCTACTGAGCATCGTCTTTCCCTTTCAGATTTGTGCCTCCTCTGTGCCAACCACACTTTGTTGGTAAATGAAAACTAAGTAGTTGTATAAATTTTCACAAAATGATTTTCAGAAGAAGAAAACTAAGTTTCTTAAATATTTGTAAACATGGTATAATGAAATCCATGTGTTTGGTAAGCATACATGTGTATTTAATTGTACATAGGCAAATATATTGTGTGTATTTATATAAGACATATATATATATATGCACACATGTATGTATATGTTCTCATATATCTATCAGCCATGTATCTATGTACCTGTGTATCTACATATGTATATATGTATGTATGTACATTATTTGTCTGTCTATCTGACACCTTTTGCCTTGGTGTGACCCTTATCCCTTGTCTACTTGCCTTTCTGCCATCTGATTTTATTCATCAACCATGGTAAATGACTGTTTTAGAGTATAAAGCATACCACACCTCTTCCTTCCCTTTAATTTCCAGAAAAGTCCATGTAGAAGTTCCAAGCCTGGCTGGGACCTGCAAAGCCCTAAAAGACTGATGGGCCTTTTCTCTGCAGTCACGTTCATTCATCTCTTCTCTTTGCTCCTGTTTATACTGCGCTAGCCTGAGAATCTAAATGTGACCTACCCAGGGCCTTTACCCTTGTTGCTCCCTCTACCTGAAATTCTTTTCATCAGTCAATGGTGTGTCTGCCATCTTTCCTTCACTCGTGTCTTTGATTAACCATCTCATCCTCCATGTGGCTTGGTCACATAGACATGGACTTAGCTAGCATTGCTAGTGCTAGGAGCTTCACCCGTGTGAAGTGTCACATTGCTGTTAACTGAATCACTGTAGTCTGTAGTTAATCTCTCCACACTCCAAGTTTTTGTTGTGTTCATTTTCCCAGTTTTAATCCCCTTGTCCTGGGAATTTTTTGATTCTAATATAGATTCACAAAATGACTTTATCATTACTGGGGCAAAGCTAAAAGCCATTTATTTATGTTCCTCTCAAGCTATCCCTGCTAATTAAATACACTGCCACCAGGTGGTGGTTGTAAGATGTACTGCCTTCATCCTCCTGCCTGTTTTTACCCCTACATCTGTTGACCCTAAGTCATAAATTGAGAGGCATTTTAAAAGGTTCACATTAAGGAAACAATCAGCAGGTATTGAGACAGATGTGTAGAATCCTGTTTAGAATAAACTCACAGTTGAGTGTCCCTCCTGGCTTTCTTCTGAACCAGATTGTTACATTTGTGCTCAGATAAAGAAAGAATATGGTCAGGAAACACACCCTCTGATATTAGTGTTCTCCTGATTCTCAGTGGACAGCAATGAGCACCCTGTGCTAGCCTAAATATAAGTTAAGGTGATTAATATTAGAAAATGTTATAGTGCTATACCAGATATTGAATGGGTGCCATCCACTTAGAATCCCTGAAAAGTACACAATCATTTTAGCCAGTGAGCCCCATGACCTCACCAGAGTCACTGAGTTCCTTATTAAGACAACAGTGAGCAGCTCTCTGCAGGCTGACTGTCATTCACTCCTAGATTGTCCCATTGAAGGCTCTTGCTTTCTTTGGGAGTGGACTTTCCTCTTTCTCCATATCTCTGTCACCAAATAGAGATTTCCCTAAGTCACAGCCCATTGGAAACCTCCAGTCACTGTCTGGTAGTGTGCCTTTAAAGAAAACCATTCTAGTGACTGTGAATTCACCTTAGGCTTAGGACTTGAGCGGACAGGATTCATTTGCTTTATAGCATTCATCATTCCAGGTAAAATCTGAACTAAGCATAAATCCAAAGGAATTTAATAAATAGCTCCTGTATCTAAGATGTCCCAGGTAGGGGGATGGGGATCTTTAAACAATTAATATAATACTTTTATTCTTGAGAATTTCATATGTGCATCTATTCAATATATTTTGAGTACATTCAGCCCCTTACCACACCCCACCCCCAGGTCTTCCCAGGGATCTTTAGTTTTCAAGGTGTGGCTTAATCTTGGCTTAATGATGCCACCAGATTTTAATTTTTAGATTCTGCTGCCGAGGCGATTGGCTATATTCATAAAACTTTCTGCATTGTGGCTATGAAGAGAGCAATCACCTGATTCCTTTTCCTAAATTGTAGGCAATAGAGACTCCAATCTCTCCCCAAAGCTTGCTGCCTCTGAGGAGCAGAGGGTGGAGGTTAGGAGTTTTCCGGGCACACAGTGCTGGGATGCAGGGATTTTTCCTAGAGCAAAACCAGGATACAGTTCTCAGAAGGGGTGGAATGTATATGGATGCCAACACGACAGATGTCTGCTTCTAGACTTCTGTGGAAATGCAGTCTTCCACTGAAACACAACTGAGTAAATCAGAAGCACTGTGGGTTTTGCTGGCTGTGTGCAGACGGAGGCCGGGGTCGGATTCTCTGTTCTGCCTTTATCCAGAAGTGAATTCCAACAGACTCTCAAAAACTCTTCTGTTGCTCTGCTAGGAAGAAGGGCAGGTTGGGAGAAAGAGGGTGGG
The DNA here is from genome assembly GCF_978045245.1 of Mus caroli. Classification (NCBI taxonomy): domain Eukaryota; kingdom Metazoa; phylum Chordata; class Mammalia; order Rodentia; family Muridae; genus Mus; species Mus caroli. Next base: position 21,799,617 of record NW_028227263.1, on the reverse strand, counting down.
AAATTGAGAAAGGAGAGACTGGTACAGTCTTTGTATTTAAGGTGTTAAGCCCTGGGGGAAAGTTGAAAGAACCCACCTCTAGAAGTCACTGGTTGTTTATTTAGAATATCTTCCATTTTTTGTCACTTCTGTAGAAACTCCTAGAACTGCCTGGGAAAAATTAAAGGGGCTGTATATCTTGCAAGAGAATTCTTCAAATACCAAGTAAATCATTCACTACATTAAATCTTCCTGCCCAGGATCTCCTCCAGTAGAGAGGAAGAAACAAATGTCTTGGCGTTTGATCAGCCTTAATATAACAACCAGATAGCCCAGAATTTTAGAACAGCCTTGGCTCTGCTGTTTTATCTTCTTCACTTAAGGTAAGGCTCACAATAAAGAATTAAGTGGGATTTAGTTTTCTATGATTTTGTGAGACTTTTTAATGACAATAAGCCCCTGTTTTGAGGCAAAGGGAATCAACCTTGTCAAATCTAGTGTCTTGGTGTTTTGTTTAAACAGATGCATCTTGTGAGTGTGTGGCATTTTCTTATCCAGCAGCAATGCTACCATCTTTAGTGTGCCAGAGTGTGATAGTCTTACAGTCTCTAAGATCTCTAAGGATCTTTCTGAAGAGACATTAGGACTCTGTATTTCTCTGTGTCTCTGTCTCTCTGTCTGTGTCTCTCTGTCTCTCTTTCTCTCTCCCTTTCCCTTTCTCTCCCTCCTCTTGTTTCTCCTACCTCTCTCATTAACTTCCTCTCTTTCCTTACTCTCATGTCCCTCTCTTGTTCCTCCCTTCTTCTCCCTGCACCTCCTCCCCATCCTTCCTCTCCCTCCCCATCCTTCTTCCTATCCTTTTCCTGCTTCCCACCCTTCTTCCCATTTTTCCTTCCCTCTCCTTTCATGGTACTGGAGATAGAACTGGTGGTTTTGTCCATCCTGGGCAAGCAGCCTCCTACTGGAACATGCTTCAGCCTGCCTGTCTTTGGACTTCTTGGCAGCTCCAGGTCTTATCTGCTCCTTTGCTGTCTGACTCCCACCCTTTCTTTAGCTTGAGCCCCATCACCATGATGAGGACATGAGAGAGGCTTCCCCTCATTTCCTTCAAGATGGAGGAATTAGGAGTGGCAACAAAACTACTTCTCTTGCCCCTTGCTGTCAGAAAATGTTCATCTACCAATTTCCTGTGACTTGTTTTCAGATTCTGAAGAACTGTAAAAGGTTCTCTTATTTCAAAGAAAGGTGAAATTTAAAGACAGATAAGAACTTCACTTGAGTGATTTATTTTTTTCCTTTATAGCAGCTGCACTTTGGCACATTCTTAGCAACAATAGTTAGCTTCCATAATTTTTCAGGAGACTGAAACAAAACAAAACCCACAGGGATGTGTTGTGTGTGTGTGTTTAAGATATGTGTGGGAATGTGTGTATGTGTGTGTGCATGCTTAAGATGTGTGAGGGTATGTGTGTATGTTTGTGTGTGTAAGATGTGTGCATGTGTTTAAGAAGTGTGAGTTGAGTGTGTGTGTATGCCATTGTTGCATGCTGAGGTCAGGACCGCCTCAGATGTTGGTCATTGCCTTTAGCTTCAGTCAAGGTTTCTTTTTAGTTATCTCATACACGAGGCTAGGTGACCAGGGAGCTTCCAAGGAGTCTTCTATCTTCATGTCCCTTTGTCCCACAGATGGACTGGGATTACAGATATGAGCCACCATGTCTGGATTAATGTGGGTTCTGGGGATCCCAGCTCAGTTCTTCATACTTACATGACAAACATTTCTCCCAGTCTCTTTTAACATTGGTTAATCTTCCCAGCATCCTCTAATGATGACAGATTTTGCATTTTAAAGGGAAAGTGAGCATAGAGAGGAAGGAATTATTACCAAATATACCCTGGTTACTACTGGTGCAGCCTGGGTGGGAACATGAGCTTGTCAGTATTTGCAAACCTTCATCACAGCAAGAGGCTACTGACTGGGAAGAAACAATGCTGAGGAAGTGCTGTTCGAAGGCTGTGCTTGACAGGTGGGGCATTTCCTCAGAGTCCCTTTCCACAGCCAAATCCAACATAGCTCTGTCTTTGTGAATAGATTCCAGGGTGCTCATGTCTGGGCTCCTGGAGAAGTCAGAGCACAGATTCTTTACTGTGGAAGAATGGAGACTGTCTTCCTACTGTGGTTGGTTTAAAAGTCTCAGCATTTGCAAGGACTTCAGAGTGAGACACAGGAAGAGACAGAGAGAGAGACTGAGAGGCATACACACACACACACACACACACACGCACACGCACACGCACACGCACACGCGCACACACACACACACACACACACAGAGAGAGAGAGAGAGAGAGAGAGAGAGAGAGAGAGAGAGAGAGAGAGAGAGGTTGATTTTCTGAACCTGGCTGTATGCCGCTAATTTCAGAGACTTGTAGACTCAGCAGCCCCTTTCCCGTGTGGGGCAGCTGAAGGATGATAATTCTCCAGGGATGAATGTTCTTTAAAAGCCCCCCTGTTGCTCAAGCACTTTCAAGGCAGTGTGCATGGTGGAAAACAACTCTTGGGGTCACCTTGTGTGGGTGTGCCTTGACCCTGCTGCCTCTGCAGGCCTCGTGGTGGCTCTGGAGGGAGGGCCTGGTGACAGCATCATCCAGGAGTTTACTCTTTGATATAGTAGCATTTCTGTCCTATTCTTAGTCCACAGAAATGTCTATCCTTTGACGATTGTCTTTGGAAAAGTTATCTGTGATTAGGGGAAGTGTGTATATGAATGAGTATGTGAGTGTGAGTGTGTGTGTGTGTGTCTGTGTGTGTGTTTGTGTGTGTACACCTCTGAGGGCATGTTATGGAGGCTCGAGGTTACTGTTGGTGTCACCTCTTTTGCTTTCCTGAGTTTTTGAGAGATATTCACAATGGATTCACCATTCTGTCTAGACAGGCTGGCCAGTGACCTTATGGGTTTTGCCTGTCTCCACCCTGTCAGCATTGGGTTTGCAGGTGTGCTGCCATGCCCAGATCTTTCCAGGGATGCTTAGCATCTGACCTGAGAGCCTCATGCTTGAGCAGCAGGCACTTTACCCACTGAGCCATCTCCTCAGATCCTGGAAAATGTGTTTGCATGAATGATGTGTGGGCTGCCTTTAGTGATAAATCTTGCCCTTGTTATGAAGCTCTGTGGAAAACTAAATCAGAATTAAAAGTTGAACAACTTACTCAGTGGGTAGGGTGTAGCTTGAGAGTTAGACCACTAGGTATGGAAAATTTCTGTGAGGGGCATGGGGTTCTGATCCCAGTACCAGGAAATACAGATACAAGTAACTCTACTGAGCCCTGAATCCAATCAGTCCAGGAATCTCCCCATGGATTCTGTACCTTTGTAGACACTGTGTCCTGTTTTCGTCTCTGCCCAGTTTTGGGAGATACGTAGAATGAAGTAAGTTCTAAATGTTTGCTGTTTAGGTCGTATGTATTATGTGCATAGTGAAGACAACTGGTCAAACTGAATACAATGGCCATCGCTAATACGGTAGTGGATATTCTTCCACAGATTTAGTCCTTGCAAAGTGTGTATGCATGATCTCTTTCAAACTGGTGAATTTTAAAAGTAACTTCCCATCTTCAACTTAGAGTGCAATGTGAGTGTCTTCCTCTGTCTAAAATGTGCTCCTATGACATAATTTCAACACTTCCTATGTATATAAACATAAGGGGTTTTAATCACTACCCAGTAAAAGGGGGAGATATAGACAATGTAGTTTTATATTTGGGAATCCTTACAAAATTTGAGCCCATACCCATGTAGCTTATAGAGATAAGTTGTAGCAAAGAATAAAACAAATGGAGCGGCATAAGACAGCACCAAAGACAACAGCAAAAACTTAGATAATGAGAAGGGCATGAGGCCTCTCCAGGGAGAATAGACTCACTCCCTTGGCGGCCACAGGGGAAAGACAGGTGGATTTGGGGTAGATTTGCATCTAAGAAATGGAAAATACTTCAATATAAGAATAGTCTCACCCACAGAGCATTTTAGCTTGCTGGGGCTTGTCCTAAACAAATACCACAGGGGCAGGGTGACTTGAACAGAGACATTTATTTCTCACAATTCTGGAACCTGAACATCCAGGATCAAGGTGTCCATGGGGTTACTTTCTACTCCACCCCCAAACTCCCTGTGCCTTTGTGTGGTTGTGTTTCTGCGTGTGCCTGTGTCCTGCTCTCCTCTTCCTGTGTGTATCCCTCTCAGCACACCAGAGTGTTTATTGGTTAACTGACAGTAAAATGTCTCAGTGTCAGGGACCTGGGCATTGCTTGCATGCCCGTATCTCCTCCTCTTGGACAGGCCGCATGGGGAGTTGAGAGTTCTTTCCCCTCCTTTCTTACTAATCCTCTTTCTAACAGGCATATTAGGTGTTGCTCCTATATGGGATTAAGCCTCATTTTAGTGTTTGAGTGGGGCTCCCTGTACCTAATTCCCTCTTCTTAGAAGCACACTAGTCAGATCAGGTAAGAGCCCCCCATTTGCTTTCATATTAACCCAATTGTGCCTTTAAAGACTGTCTCCACATGCAGCCACATTCTGAGGTTTGGGGTGGGCTCTACTGTTTGGATTTCAAGTGACACAGAGGCAGAATCAAGCTAAACGAGGAACAGGAGGTTCCAGTCTTGGTCTCCTTTGAGTCTCTGCTATCCCTACTCCTCCTGACCTACCAGGACAAGGTGGCACAACCCCTCCATGCTCATATGTAGACAAAGCTCTTTGGACATATATATATATATATATATATATATATATATTAAAGAATGCAAAGGATTAATCCCTCCCCTCAGAGGACAAATAGATCAACAAATGGGAAAATGAACAGAGTGCTTTCCAAAGAATAGAACAAATGACCAATAAATGCATGGAAATCAATCAACATCTTTAGCTGTGAGGCAGGTGAAGATGGACTACTGCACTGAGATGTCATTTGACCGTAGTTAGAAGGCTATCACTAAGAAGCAGAACAACTGTCACCATAAATACAAAACCAAGCATGTGTTGGGGTGGCTGGCAAAGGCCCTTTATACTCTTGGTAGGGATGACAATTAGTGTAGTCACTGGGTCGAACTGGTATAAAGGTCTTTTCAAAATCCCGAAGTAGAGCTGTCATATGATTTATGACATTTATACTACTCTTCCCTCTCCCCTCCCCCTGTTGTGTCTGAGTGTGTGTCCATGCGTGAGCACATGCACGTGTGCTCAGATAAAAGTCAGAACTAGACAGCTGCACATCCCTGTTGACTGCAGCACTATTCACAATTACAGAATCAGCCTAGCTGTCCATCAGCAGGTGAGTGGATAAAGAAAATGTGGTATATATAAACAGTGGCGCATTAGCCATGAAGAAGAATGGTACTGTTATCATTTTGCAGGGAAATGTACGGAATAAAAGGTCATTGACTTGCAAAAACAATCATTGCACATTCCTCCTCAAATGTAAAAATATGAAAAAGAGGATATGAAAGTAGAGAGAGTATTATTAGGGATGTGGGGAAACGGGTAAGAAAGAGTAGTAGGGAAAGAATATGACCATGGTAGGTCATCTACATGTATGAAAATGAGAATCTATTGCTTTACATAATTCATGTAATTAGCTAATTAGCACAATGATAAAGACATCTCCTCTGTGGCTGACATCCCGCGTCTAGCACTGCGAGCCTCATTTCCTGGCATAGAGTCACAGCTGACTGCGACAACCGTGTTTCCTTACTGTTGAGTGGTTATTCTAGGGAGATGGCAGTGGCAGAACCAGATAACACTGGAGAGAAGCTACAGGCCTTGAACACTGCTGCTGATGCCAGCCACTGGCAGATGCCCAGATGCCCAAGCTATCTCTCTCATCATATTATTACCCTATTTTACAGGAACTTGGAAATTAGAGTTTCACAGTGTTGAGTGGCTTGCTCACAGTTGCAAGTGATGGGAAATTCTTGAGTCAAAGGCATCAACAGCCATGCCTTCAGGTCTCCTGTTGGTCTGTTTAACTTTCATTGGTCCTTGGCTTTGCTCGCCTATATTGTGTGTACTGTATGCCTGTCATTAGACCATGGACTGTTTCTTTGACTCTGCATGGGGAGAGCTAGTTCACTGTTGGATAATACCTCTAAACCAAAGGGTTGTTATGGTTAATTTGACCACACCTTTCTCGATGGGTAGCTCTATGGTCTCCAACTCTTGAAGGTACTTACAAAGAAAGCTGCAGAGATTTCTGTGTCCCCTGAAGCCCACTTGTCAGGGAGAAAAACGGAAGAAGCATGCATTTCAATTTTTCTGATCCCTGTTAAAAGTTGTCAGGGTACATGCTTGCTTTTAAGTTCCTGAAAGAGACCTTCATGTTATCACCAAGAAATGATATAGATTTAGGAAAAATGGGCTCCTTTTGTGCCCCAGGCACCTGCTGGCCCTTGGTAAAAGCTTTTAATAATAAGGATTGCGGACTCCTTGTACGATTACCATGAGATGAAAGGAAATATGTGGTTTGAGTGTGTGTATTGCTCTTGGAAGCTCTTATTTAGAGGTTAGTTTCTATTATCGAAATAACACTCTGCGCTCCTTTCTCTTCTGCATGAAAGGAGGACAGAGTAAATACTTCCTTTCTGCTTTGAACTGTGGAAGAATCTGTTTCTCTATAAAGTTGAGGATTTGTGGGGAGGCCAAGGACTCCTTTTCTTATACAACTTCCCCCATGTGTGTTTAAGCAAAGAAACGGGATGTTGTTAGCTCTAGAACAAGATTAGTTTTCTGGGGTGGTGGTTTGTGGCAGATGGCAAAGCTCATGGACCATGACCCTGTCTACCATGTGGAGGGTCTCTGCAGTACAACACTGCCCTGCAGTTTTCTGAGAAGTCCAGATTAGCACTGATCAGAGAGCAGAGATGTGTGTATGTGATGTGTGTGTGTGTGTGTGTGTGTGTGTGTGTGTGTGTGTGTGTGTGTGTGAACAACCATAGGCCAGACCTCTGAAGGCTGTTTTTCTAGCATAAACCCTGAAGACAGGGATGACATGAGAAAACTGGAGCTGAGCAGCATTTCAGGAGTTGTTGTGCTATGGAAGCTGAGTTCTGTAGATGATGGGGGTTCATTTGGTACGATGGTTATGATAGCTTTCAAATCCAACAGTCTCATTTATGTACCTGGAGGTTCACTTAGATGAGTTCCTGTGGGTGGTCTCCATTGCCTGTATATTCTGTTATGGAGCTACTCTCTGACAAGAGTGCTTGTTTCCATGGAAGGATGCTCCTTTTGTGCCTTGCTGTGATCGAAGCTGCTATTTGTCTTTTCAATGTTGGTTGAACACATAAGACTATAGAATAACAACTGCATTTCCTAGTCTCCCATCTGCTTGATGTGGTTAATGAGGTTGAGTTTGGACAAATGGGATTTAACAATAGATGGTGTGTGTAATTTCTTGGCCTTAAAAGGATGTGTTTCCCTTTGCTGTTGGTGGAAATGAGAATGTGATGGTTAGACCTTGAACTGTCTGGAGGCATCGTACAGAGAAAGCCACATATTGAAAACTGTAGGGCAGCAGGATAGAAAGAGCCCAGTGGGAGCCCTTTGGATAAGAGACGAAGACATTTCTGTTTTCTTTAAGCCATATTATTTTGGGTTTTCAGTTGCTCTTTGCTAAGTATAATTGGAGAAGATGCCTCTGCCTTTTATGTTCCAGACACTGTGCTGAGGCTTTAGCAGCTCATTGTATGAAGCTGTCTAGAAATCATTTGTCGTTATCTATATTGTATAGATGAACCAACAGGTATAGAACAAGGGGACTGTGTCCAGATAGCAAATTAACAATGGTAGGTTCCTCTGAGGGACTGTGACTTCTTCCCTCCAACCATGGGGTTTTTACCAAGTTTACAGAATTAGACATGAATTTTCCCTGTGGTACTGGCCCAAATATCAGTCAGAATTTGGTTACCCCTATAACAGGCATGCCACTGTTTCCCCAGCAGGCATAGCTTTCCTGGCAGTTTGGTTCATAACTCTGTAAGACTGTTGATTTTCTACCCCAGGAGCCTGCACAGTACCTTTTAGGGACATAAAAGTTACTCATGGGGAGGAAACTTTAAGCTCCATTTCCACTAACTTTCTGTCTGGTAAACCAAGCTTGTGGTGTCCTCAACAACAGGGTCTTATTATCTAAGTTGTAGTGGGCAAGCTAGCCATGGCAAGATGATTTGGAGGCCTTTATTACTGTTGTTTTGCTGTGTGGATATAATGTCAAACTGCTATCACAATACAAATGTTCATACCCATAGATTATTGCTGCTTGCAGCATTGATCAGAGGGGCTTCTGTTTGCAGTGGCTGAGAGCTAACACAGAGACTCACAGCTCATCAAATGAATGAGAATCAGTGAGTGTTGGGTCTTGTTGTCCGAGACTCAGGGACATTACAGAAAAGGGCATAGTGGAAAGAATGTGAGGCTAAAAGATGAGAAGGAGTGCTATATAAAGTTGTTTTCTAGACATGATGTGGGTATTATACCATGAACTCATAGAAGCCGTGGGTACCGGTAGGATGATAAATCTAAGCCCACGTCTCTCCCAGGAGTTTTAGCCATTGATTATTGCTGGGAGAGTAGAGTTATGTGACTCAGTGGTGTAGCCACTGGTAAGTTGTCCTTGCCTGAGTAAGTCATCTGTGTTTATGCAGGCATCCCTAATTAAATGCAGTGGGACACAGACAACAACAGACATCAAATGGTAAGGAGGACGGAGGTAGTGAGGAGAAGGAGTTCCATGGGGAGGGAAAGGGGACAAGAGAGAATAAGAAAGAGAATGTGATCAAAGTACATTTACATTAGATGTGTGCATTTCTGGGGGGGGGTACGTTTCAGACAAAAGAATTAATTGCAACTACTTTGCCCAAGATTATAAACAAAATACCCTGAAGACTGTGCACCCCAAACGACCTTCTATTTAACCTATTTGAGACCAGGTTTTGATCTTCATGTGTCCTAGAATGACTCTGGCATCTACTTCTCCATCTTTGTGATTGTTCCCAATTGTGCCAGGCACTGTGCTTGGTGCTGGAGAGAGATCAATGGGTAAGTAATCAATGGGTGCTTGCTCTTGGAGTCTTCTAGTATGGGAAGAAATAATCAACGATGTGAAACGAAGCTGAAATGACAAGCACAGTGAGTACTCAGAAGTCATGGACCCAGAGCCGAGAGAGAGTATGACAAAGAGTACAACTGGCTAACAGGGACAGGACTTAAATATCATGGTAGCAGCATCGTTGGGGTGTGTTTATGAGGGTGTTTCCAGAAAGGAAGACTTGGGAAGAGTCTGCTGAATAAGTGGCATGCCAAATGAGATCTTAAGGATGAGTGTGTGTGAGTGTGTGAGTGTGTGTGTGTATAGAAGCCACACATGTGGGAAGACATCACAGTTGAGATGTAGATTATATGTTGGGAAAACTAAGAGCACATTGTGCTGGATCTGTGCAGAAGAGGGAAGAATGTACTGTATGAAGTTGGAAAAGGAGCCATTTGGGGATTTGTAAGCCAGGCCATTGACTTGGGGAGTGCATTCTAGGAGCCATGACTGTGGTAACGTGTATACTTTGAAGCATCTGGTCTATTGCTATATGTGTAATGTACTGGAGGGAAAGAGTCACTGCACATTAGAAATTCCCACAGTAGTTCCAAAAAGGTTGGGGTGGCTTAGACTAGGAAGAGGGCAGTTACTCTGAATGACACATGGGAAAGGGCATGGTGTGGCCTTGGGGAACAAAAAAGGGGGAAGTCAGTAAGGAGTTCTGGGTTTCTGGCTTGTGTGCCTGCATGGAAACATGCTGGTTTATTCATAATATAGAGAGCATAAAGAGAGGGAGACACGAGGGGTGAGTAGAAGCCTCTTGCTCAGTTAACTTTTTTTTGTTTGTTTGTTTTTTTGAGACAGGGTTTCTCTGTGTAGCCCTGGCTATCCTGGAACTCACTCTGTAGGCCCAGGCTGGCCTCGAACTCAGAAATCCGCCTGCCTCTGCCTCCCAAGTGCTGGGATTAAAGGCGTGCACCACCATGCCCGGCTTTGCTCAGTTAACTTGTCCAGTGATCTTCTGTCCAGCAAGAACCCAGTCATATGACTGTGGTTTAAGGTTCACCTGCGGAGCTCCCTCTTACCTGTTGCTCACTGTGCGGTAACAAGATTGGTGGTGCATGCCTTTAATCCCAGCACTTGGGAGGCAGAGGCAGGCGGATTTCTGAGTTTGAGGCCAGCCTGGTCTACAAAGTGAGTTCCAGGACAGCCAGAGCTATACAGAGAAACCCTGTCTCAAAAAACAAAAACAAACAAACAAACAAAAAGATTGGTACAGAGTGAGGAGTTCACATATTCCTTCCCCTGGCTCTCCAGGCTTGGAATGAGCGAGGGGATTTGCCTTTGGAGCTGAGAATTATGAGGGTAAAGTGCTGTGGCCATTCCTGGTCACAAGAAAGCTGGCTGGTTCTGGGAAAGCCAAGACTTAGTTGAAGATAAGAAAAGATGAGAGGTGGAGTAGAAACCCATCTTTGTTCTTGTGTTCCAGAATTCAGGTACGCCTAAGTCTCAACTCTGTTCCCAGCTACTTGGGCTACTGTATACTGTTTGGAGCTTTAAATTCGTTTGGGATAGGTTTCAGGTATCTTCCTTGGGCCCTGGATTAGTCAGGCAAAATGAAAGTTTAAGTCCAAAGTGTTCAGTTTCAGACGATTCTGGGCCATGCACGGATAGATAGGAAATAGGCTACTGGAGTTATATATCTGAACTTGTAGAAGTCAGAATAGGAGCTGGAACATAGGGAGTTATCAGCACAAAGGCACGATCAAAGCCATGCAGAGGTTATTTTGCAAAAAAAGAGAAATGGGTTTAGGATTGGGCTTTGAAAGTAATTGGAGAATGCAGAAAGTCTGACTTGTAAAGAAGCAAGATACAGGAGGCAAAGATTCAGGAGGGAGATAGGAAAAAGGCAGTTTTATGGAACTAAGTTTTAAAAGGGAGGGAGTGATGAATTGCGCCGAATGTTGCTAAAAGATGTTAAAAAACAAAGTCTAAAAAAAGTTCCTTTGATTTAGATGCAGCTTAAGGAAGGGTTGACTTTTTAAGATGTGTCTTAGCATTCTGCGAGCTGAGAGATGCCAGATCCAGCAGCAGCAGCAACCTCTCCAAGGGCCAGGGAGAGCTGCAAGATAGAGCCACATTTAGTTTAGGGCTCAGGAACTTGGGGAAATGGACCACACCTTTGGCTGACAGTTAAGGTATCTTATTATGCTTTCGGTGCTGACTTCTGGGCAGTGGGAGGGCATCGGTAAGAGCACATTGTTCCCTTCTGAGACTTCAGTCTAGGTAAGATGACAGACAAGCGAATGACAAGCACGATTTAGGTTAATCAATGCAGAATGTGTCATTTCGGATACTTCTGGCTGTAAGGAGGAGAAGATGTAATGAACAGTGACTCAGGACATTTAGAATTCACTTAGCCAGAAATCGAGGTAGGTGGTCCTGGAGTAGATGTAGCAGCTCACTGGTGTGTGACCAACAGGTTGCTTATATCCTTCCGTTCTGTCATGTCACCTGTTGGGTTTTAGACTCTCTCTTATTTCAGCCTGGTGGGGAGATGGCAGGTGAAGGTCTCTGCATCACATACATAGGGGAGTGTGCAAAGAGGGTAGAGGCAGAGTAGCAACAGGGCTGCCTGTTTCCTAAGGTACTTTTTTAGTGTTTTGCAGAGAAAATGTCCTTCCAGAATATAACAGTTTACTTCTTTGACACCTTACTGGCCACAGCTGGCTTGGTTGTATCCATTTTTTTTTTTTAGTATTACCCACATATTAAAAAGAAAAAAAATTTGTTGATCAAAAATCGCTGTTCTAGGCAACATTGCAGGTATAAAGTAAATGCAGTGAGTATAAGAGAAACTTTCTTCCTAGATAATATGAAATCCAAGAGTAGTGGTGCCCACTTGTAGTTCTCGTTACTCACAATGCTGAGGCAAAAAGAGGGCTTAAGCTTAGGAGTTCAAGGCTAGCTTAGGCAACATAGAGAGACACTGTCCAAAAGCTAATGAGAGTTGGAGAGATGGTTAATTTGCTGAAGTGCTGGCTTCATACACATGGGATCTGAGTTTGGATTCCCAGCACTCAAGTAAAAGGACTGAGGTGGTGACATGTACCTGTGCACGCATGTGCACACATGTACCTGTGCATGCATGTGTACACATGCAGATGCATATATGAATTCATAAATGAAAATATCACATACAAAATTACTAGAGTCTGACTCAGTAATGGTCCTAGGTTTCAGTGTTGCATACAATACCATTGGAGTTATGCTTCATCGGGGATGACAGAGCCTACATTGAAGGAGTGAGTTGTTCTAAAAGCGATACCGAAAAAGTTTGAGAAGCCAGTCAGATACAAGTGGAAGGTAGAGAAGGCTTGTTGATTGGAACACTGCAGCCAATGAGTGATTTAGGTGGAACATGTACCTTTATTTTTAAGATTTAAAAATTTTTCATCATTTTTAAAAATGTGTATGGGTGTTTTGCCTACATATAGGTCTGCGTGCCACATGTGTGCCCAATGGCCAGAAGAAGGCTTCAGATTCCCTGGAACTGGAGTTACAGCTCATTGTAAGCCGCCACATGGATGTTGGGAATTGAGCCAAGGACCGCTGGAGGAGCAGCCAGAGCTCTTAACTGCTGAGTGTGTGTTCATCCTCTGGGTGGAAATTCTAGCTAGTGGGAATAAGCTTCACTCTTGGCTATGAGTGGCAAGTCTGAGACATTGCAAGGAGGCCCACGTGACTAGCCCAAGTGACTACTTACTCCAGTGAAAATAGGAAGGCTTAAGGCATGAGGTTATCAAGCTACCTGGGAGCCAGATCATATGAGGCCTCTGAGTGAACAAGGAACCACTGGAGAGTTTGATCAGGGGATGGATATGATTTGTGGAGTGCCAGTTGTAAAAGGACCAGAGAAAGCAGAGACACTAATTGGAAGGTTTCTGTAGTACTCCAAATGAGAGGTGCTGGACTGGATTTTTGGGCACAGACAGTAAAAATCATGTAAGTCCAGATTGTGAGGTGCAAGAGAAAATGAGAAATTATGGGTAAGCCCTGGGTTTATGACTAGGCAGCCAGGAGAAGGGAGAGCCTGAATACTGGGGGAAGAGCAGGCTGGAGGCCAAGACTTCTGTGTAGGACATGAAGCACCCATCAGAGTGTCTGAGATGTTTCAAGGAGGCTTGTGTGACTACTTCCTAGAGTGAGTAAGGACAGTTGGGTGTATGTGTCTGTTTGCTCTTGGACCACTCACTCAGAGGCTACAACGGAGAACAGACCATCAGAGCAGCCAGAGTCATTCTTACGTGTTCAAACAAATGGCCAGTTTCATTTAGCAAGGGTCTGGGAGTGGGCAGTGTAGTCATGGTGTCTTAAAGGGAGTAACCTTCTGAGAAGTGACAGGCATTTCATCTAGATAAAGAATAGGTGGTATGCTAGGAAGGGCGTCAGGCACAAAAGGAATAGCATGTACAAAAGAGTGCTACATGTATATTCTCCATGTGAAATAAAATCACCCCTTTCTTTAAAGTACTAACAGCGAACTTCATTCCTGAAAAGAGGCTTTGGGGAAATATTAGATTTCCGTTGCTGTAACAAATGCTTGGGATAAATCAACTTGGAAAGTGGAAAGACTTGTTTTGGTTCTCAATTTAGGGTTTTCAAACCACCATCAGTTGAGTCCATTGGTCTGGGTCTGTGGCTAGGTGACAGGAGTATTGATAGAGAAGACACCTCACCGCAAGATAGCTCAGAGACAGAACAGGAAGAGGCTAGAGCCCTAGTGTTACCTTCAGGGACCTGCTTAAAAGTGACCAGACTTCCTTTCCTTAGACCCCACTTCCCCAGTAGTACCATAGGCTGAGTCCCTGGGCTTCAGCCCTGGGGTCTTTGGGAAACATTGACAATCTAAACTGTAGGAGGCACAGTAACCCGGGTCTTACCTTGGTGAAGCGTGAAGTGTACTCTTTGCGCATTCTTGGTTGAGCCTTACGTTGAATCACTACTTTTAATAGGGCTAATAAGCTTGGTCATTTTTGCTTTATAAAAAATAAATCTTTGGCCTAACTTGGAATCCATTCCATTTGCCAGCACCACACCCTAATGGGAGTCTAGCATGGATGTCCTCTGAGAGGCTCTACTAGCAGCTGACTGGGGCAGATTCAGATACTTATAACCAACCATTGGACTGAGGTCTGGGAACCCTGTGGAAGAGTTAGGGGAAAGATGAAAGGAGCAGAAGGGGAGGGCGACCCCATAGGAAGACCAACAGAATCAACCCATACCCCTGGGAGATTCCAGAGATGAAACCATCAACCAAAGAGCATACATGGGCTGGTGCATGGCCTGGGCACATATGTAGCAGAGAACTGCCTTATTTGGCTTCACTGGGAGAAGATGTGACTAATCCTATAGAGACTTGATGCTCCAGGGAAGGAGGACATGGGGAGGTGGCAACGTAGGGGTGGGTGGGTAGAGGATGGGGAGCACCCTCTCAGAGGCAAAGGGGAAGGGAGATGGGCTGAAGGACTCAAGGATGGGGGGCCATGAAAAGGAGCAACATTTGGAATGTAAATAAATAAAACAATTAGAAAAACAAAATAAATCTTATTTTTTTCCCATGATGGCATGTGTCTGTGTAACAGTGACACACCCTTCACTCTACTCCGTCTCTATCAGCAATCACATTGAAGTGAGCTAACATCCTTAAGTTACCTGACTATCTTTAACGTTGATGTACCCTTGAGAGGTTGATCTCCAGTCATTTCTTTTGCTTCCATGCCATGTCACATGACAAGTGACATTATATTTGTACTTCTGGGCCACTGTCTAGAGTAAGTAGAGTATTTACCCAGATACGAGACTTAAACATTCTATTTCTGAGAAGCATTGAGTACATTTGTTTTATGAGATCCTCCTATCTCAGCCTCCAGAGTTCTGAGATTAAAGGAATGAGCCACCACCACCAGGTTAACAATTTGTATTTTAAGGTGATCAAGATAGCCAATGAATTTTAGGATATGGTTATGTTGATTCCCTACCAAAGCCTGATTTTGCCAGCCCACTTCCAGTAGAATGGCACACCTCACCAAAGCTACTTCAGAACGGAAAGTTTTATTCTGGCTCCTACTTTGTGGGTGCAGTCCATCACGACAGGGAAGGCAAAGTGGCAGACCTGCTCGGGCTGTGGGCTCAGGAACGTGAGGCAGCTGGTTACATTGCATCTGCAGTCAGGAGGCATAGAGATGGCTGCTGGTGCTCAGCTCACCTTCTCCTTTTTATCTACTCTAGGTCTTCAGCTGCTTACACCCTAATTAACTCAATCTAGAAAGTCTCACAGATATGCCCTGAGGTTTGTCTCCAAGGCAATTGATTGTATTCTAGATCCTGTCAGATTGACAGTCACTCTTTTTTTTTAATTTTTAATATTTTTATTACATATTTCCCTCAATTACATTTCCAATGCTATCCCAAAAGTCCCCCATACCCTCCCCCCACTTCCCTACCCACCCATTCCCATTTTTTTTTGGCCCTGGCATTCCCCTGGGGCATATAAAGTTTGTGTGTCCAATGGGCCTCTCTTTCCAGTGATGGCTGACTACGCCATCTTTTGATACATACGCAGCTAGAGTCAAGAGCTCCAGGGTACTGGTTAGTTCATAATGTTGTTCCACCTATAGGGTTGCAGATCCCCTCAGCTCCTTGGGTACTTTCTTCAGCTCCTCCATTGGGAGCCCTGTGATCCATCCAATAGCTGACTGTGAGCATCCACTTCTGTGTCTTCTAGGCCCCGGTATAGTCTCACAAGAGACAGCTATATTTGGGTCCTTTCAGCAAAATCTTGCTAGTGTATGCAATGGTGTCAGCGTTTAGAAGCTGATTATGGGATGGATCCCTGGATACGGCAGTCTCTAGATGGTCCATCCTTTCATCACAGCTCCGAACTTTGTCTCTGTAACTCCTTCCCTGGGTGTTTTGTTCCCAATTCTAAGAAGGGGCACAGTGTCCACATTTTGGTCTTCATTCTTCTTGAGTTTCATGCGTTTAGCAAATTGTATCTTATATCTTGGGTATCCTAAGTTTTGGGGCTAATATCCACTTATCAGTGAGTACATATTGTGTGAGTTCCTTTGTTATTGTGTTACCTCTCTCAGGATGATGCCCTCCAGGTCACTCTTAAGCATCATACTCACAAAGGAAGCAGGAAGGCATGGCAAATGTGAGAAAAGGGCTAGCCCAGGGGCAGGTAGATAGAGCCTGAGCAGCATCCTCAGGCTTCTGGGTTAGATCTTAGCAATGCAGAAGGAAATGAGTTTACGATGCATCTGCAGCCAGACTTCTTTGCTTGGCTTAGTATTCTTCAGTTCTAAGAGTGACACTTTCTTGACAGTGTTGATTGGTAGGAGAATTTAGCTTATTTGATGTTCCAGTTTACTAGATAACTGCCCTAGGAGATTTCAGCTGGAAGTGGGTGGGTTGGTAAAATCAGGCTTTAGTGGAGAAGATTCATTGACTACTTTGGTCACCTTAAAATGCAAACTGTTAACCTGGTAGTGGTGGTGGTGGCTCTTTCCTTTGATCCCAGAACTCTGGAGACAGAGATAGGAGGATCTCAATTTTCAAGGCCAGCCTGCTCTTATACCAGGATAGCCAAGGCTAAACAGAGAAACCCTGTCTCAGGAAAAACAAACCCATAAACCAAACCAAACCAAAATGCAAATCCTTCTCATTCCCAGCCCTCAGACAAAGCCCAGGACTTATGGCTCTGCCATTCCCCACCCAGAGACTCCATGAAGAGGATTAGCTGGCTTCCCAGAGGCACCAGGTGTCTTGATCTATGTCCTCTGCACCATTCCTTTATTAAAGCCATTTTATTTGTGTATGTCCAATGCACAACCTGCCTGGAGACTCCCCTGTTCCTTCTCTTTTATTTTACTTTGCCTTTCAGTCAGTGAGAAATGAAGCTGGCCCTGTGGGAAACTGCCTTTATCTCTTAGACAATACAAGGCACGGGCATATGGGCAGAGAACGATGAGAGGAAGGTCACAGCATTTTACCATACCATCTCAGATGGCTCTGAGGAGAGAGATTGAGATTCCATCTGCTGAACATGGATCCTTAAGAACATGGGCCAGTCATGTGACACAGACCTTTACGCCAACTGCTTGACTCTGAATATTTATTATGCAGCCTGCTGGCTATGTGGCCTTGGGTAGTTGTGTATGACTCAGTTTAAGTATGTCTAATACGAAGGCATTAACAGTTTATCCTTCATGAAGAGGTTGCAAAGTTCAAATGAGAGAGACATGGAAAGCTCTGGAACATAAATTCTGACAAGGTAAAGCAGGAGATGTGAGATTTTTTTTAAAAAAAGGAGAAGCCAGCTCCCTGTAGGCAGGGGGATAGATCAGAGGATGTTTCTGCCCATTGTGCTCCTTAAGCATGGAGATATCTTTTCGTAAGACCTCGTTGGTTCCAGCTAGGGAGCTGTACTTTCTAATATTGTGTGACTGTTTTAGTGATTGTCTGTTAAAGGTGTGGGCAATGCGTATGTATGTCACGTTCATGATAAGAGACCCCAGTGAAAGCCTACACATCCTCGAACTTGCTCAGCAGCCCCTGGAAGGGTGGGTTTGTCCATTAGAGTGAGATCTTTTCTTAACTCTCAAAAAGCACAATCATTGTAATGCCGTGGTCATATCGACAGTGGAGAAAGATCTGGAAACCAAGGAACTGTGAATACAACAAAGTTGCAATTCTTTGTAGCCACGCTTCTGGGGTACTGGTGGGTGTGGGGACAGAGGGCAGGACAGGACATATTAAGTAAAGTCACTATTGCTTGTTTTTCCATATGAAAGGGGGCTCTACCAAGTTCTTTTCAAAAAGAAATCAATGCATTCTTCTGACTGTGAAGCTACCACCTGAAGTACTTTCAGGAACAGGAAAATCCTTGTCAACTTTCAGAAGAGGCCAGGCCAATGATCACCTCTTTGGCTCTTTGTGAATGAATACCATCTAAGATTTGCATAAGTGCTGAAGGAGTGGTGGCCACAGTTCCCATCATGCATGGCAGCCTCAGCAGGACTTTGCTACTGTCTCTCAAAGGCAGGCTTCCCTTGGGTTCTCCTGATCTTTGGTACTGCATGATCTCTCTTTTCTCTGTTTCTTTCTTGCTCTGTCGTCTCCCTCCTTTTTTTTCTTTTTTTTTTTTCGATAGAAAAAAATCACCAGTGTGTGTTACTATGTGAAGTCACACACCATACTTTTAATTCTGAGCTATTTCATTTTCCTTATGTATCACCTGCTAGGCCGATGCTGCTCTCCTAAGTGCCTTGGTTTGCAAGTGTCCTCAGGATGCTTTGGCTATCAGGGCATCCGTGGTGTGGGTGGCTCCCAAGGCACTGCACTTATCGGTTCTGTCACCAGCCATTCAGTTTCAGAGACTGTGTAAGACTGCTTTACTTACCACAGCCATGCTTGAAAAATAGCCCCCGTTTGGCTGTTAACAATAATTACACAGGAGAGGAGATTTATAAAATAGCGAAAACACAGAGCGAGCGAGAGAGATTACGTTCTCCTACAACCTGCTGCCCCAGGGCCTTCCATTTCTGAGCACATATGTGTTGAATCATGGATGTTAGCTTAAATCCGGGGTTATGTCTTAAAGTTTATAATTCCTTTGCTTTTGTTCTGGTGTTACGATTGAACCTTGGACCTTGCATGTGTTGGGTAGGTGCTTATACTGCCCATGCTGAGCTCTGTCCCCACCCCTGTTTTTTCTGACACTTTACTTTTCTGTGCTGGGCATTGAACCCAGGGCTTCACATGTGCTAAGCAAGTGGCCTTCCACGGGCCACCTTGAGCCACCACTGATTATTTCTAATTAAAGAAGCCATTTGCATATTCTCATGTATCTGAATTTCCCATGACTACACTAGCTTTTATTTATTTATTTTACTATGCCCCAATGGTACAAAATGTACTTTATATAATTACCTAGAATAAATACACATGCATTTACAAAACAGTTTCATGAAACCACTTACTCTTACTGTGTACAGTGCATTCTTAAACATTTTACTCTCTATTCTATTTAAAAAGCTGGCCATGACTCTCTAAATTGCCTTTATGACTCACTAATGATTTGTGACCTGCAGTTTGAACACTACTCCATTAGCACATGAATTTTATTGGCAGTGTCGTGTTTATTATACGATATGGGTCTAGTGTGCCGCATTTAACTGGCTTCATGCAGATGAACATTTGAATTGCTCTCAGTGTTTTCGGAGCTTTAAAGGCACACAGAATGCACATGTTTATGTATGTACACATGCACATGTGTGCATCCCTTCTCCACCCCCCTCTCCTTTCCTTCTTTATCTGTTTTGCTGTTGTTTTCACACTGCAGACCTCAGGCTGGCCTGGAACACAGGATCTTTTTTCTTGAGGTTACTAGTGTAGGGATCATCAGTCAGTGCCACCATGCACACACACATGTGCATTCATGCTTGGACAGTCATCCACCCACCCCCACCCACCCATCCCACACACTCAAACGTGTACTTTCTGGACACACATTACTGGATCAAAATGTTGACAATCAGAATGATTTAAAGGCTTTTGATTTATGCTGCTGTATCTCTCAGCAGGAAGCCTGTATGAATTTGTGTGCATTCTTGGTGTCTGTCTGTGTGTGGGGGTTGGGAGGTTTGGGATGTCCTGTCCCCATGACACTTACATGGAGAAACTATGTTCTTCTAGTTAATTTAGAATTTAGTCACAGGGAGAGTTTTGGTGTTACTCCGCAGTGATCTGCTTGATCTGCGATGAGAATAGCTATTGTGTCTAAAAATGTTATGTTAATATCCCATGCTACATGCCCTACAGGAGAAATTGATATCCCAGGCTAATGTCCTGTAGGAGAGGTTGATATCCCAGGCTACATGCCCTGAGGAGAGTTTGATATCCCAGGCTACATATCTCACAGGAGAGTTTGATAGCCCAGGCTACATGTCCTGCAGGAGAGGCTGATATTCCAGGTTGCATGCCTTGCAGGAGAAGTTGATATCCCAGGCTGCATGCTCTGCATAAGATACTGTTATCCCAGGCTGCATGCTCTTCAGGAGAGGTTGGGCATTTACAGTTCCCACAGATGTTACCAAGAAAAAAATGTATATTTAAAACCTTCATGGTACTTCGTAGATCTCTATTTTCTATTCTCAGTGTCCAGGATTCGTGGATCCTCTTAGGTGCATGGGTTTCTGTAATTATGTGCAGCACAATTTTCAGAACATTTCCCCCACACAGGCACTTCATCCATTTGCATCTGTTTCTTACTGGATGTCCCTGCATTTGAGCTGGGGAATGGTCTCTGTAAGAACAGGTGTGGACTTGTCACTAAACATTCAGTTTGCAGCCTCAGCTGTCCAGCAAAAGAGATGTGCACAATTTACGTTGTAGTTTAACAGTATTTTTATTGCATTTTTATTTACCATTTTGTGTGAGTGCATGCATGTACATACGAGCATATGTGTGTGTGTGTGTGTGTGTGTGTGTGTGTGTGTGTATATACTACACCATGTGTGGAGGGCAGAAATCAGCCTCAGGTACTGCTTTTCAGGAGTAGTCATCTACCTTGTTTCTCGAGACAGAGTTATCTTATTGGGACCTTAGGGTCCTCAAGTAGGCTAGTCTGACAAGCCAGCTAGCTCCAGGGGTTGCCTGCCTCCCCATTGTTGGGGTTATAGACATGCACCATCGTGCCCTACTTCAAGAAACTCTGAGCTGAGGTCTTCATATTGTGCAGCAAACTTGTAAACTAAGCCATCTGCCTACCCTCCCCGTCGCAGTTCAAAATTTGTCCATCGAATCCTCAGAAATACCAGCTTTGCTGTAAATACCACAACATAGTCTCATTACTCTGGCTTGGTAGATGGGGGAAGTCTCTGGGCAAAAGCAGATTCCACTATAGGTGGACCTGGCTCCCACCCTTTCCTGAGGTGTAAGAGCTTGAGTAATGTCACCCAGGCAGGTAGGAAAGCAAGAAGCAGCACATTCCTTTCTGGGATTTCAAACTCTGTAACAGATTCCCAAGTACAAATTAGTGATGCCTTGTATTGTAAAGAACTTGAAACCTCTGTTTTTCCACTTATTTCTTCCTCTTCTTGTTGTCATGGGGACTTCTTTTCCCTGAGTTATTACATCTTGCTCTTCAGGAAAAAAAATTATTGCTTTGGGACCCTCAGGTCTCATGTGGGACATATTTCACTGCTCATGGTGTAATACACAGAGGTAATTTCTTTCAAATGATTTTTGCTTGAAGTGGTTTTCAATGAATTGAGAAGGGTTAGGCTAGGAATGAAGCATGGCACGGAGTCCCTGGCGTTGGGTCCAGGTACGGAGCATTAAATGTAGGTTGTATGATTGTCTCCATGGCGCATGAATAGACAGCAATCAAAAGGGAACAACAGAAGAGACAGAGGTTCCATAATGCTCTCACCTGCTTAGTCTCCACCCGAGCACTTCGGAAAAGTTTTATTGCTCAGAACTTAACTTCTGAACCAGGATGTTTCAATCAAGAGGGAATAGTCTCTACTTCACAGTAGTGATGATTAGTTGCAGCACTGGGGGAGTGGTTAGACAAAGCAGTCTCCATGACAGCATGGTGGAGCGATATATTATGCCCTCTCTCTTTCCCAGCAGTCTTCCGTTCCTTTCAGGTTCTTGTACACATGACATTTTATTTAGTGTTGATACTTTAATCCCCCAAACTATGGAATTTTGTACTGGAACACTTTCAAGGGGGCATTTTCTTCTTGTGTCATCTTCTCCTTCTTTCCATGCTTGGGATAAAGGGTCTTCATGACCGCTTTGGGGAGTCTATGATTTGCCAACTCTCACAGAACTCAGAAAAGTCTCTCACACTCACAGGTACCATTTAGTACAGTGATGTCTGATGCATTCAAACCAGCAAAGGAAAGAGACCCACAGGGAAGAATCCAGAAGGCTCTGTCTTGGGACCACACACCTGACAGGGATGCCCTTTGAAGAATCTAGGGACACTGGCCAGTTCCAGTGATCACATATGCCACTCAGAGAAGCTGACCCAGGGCTCAGAGTCCAGGAGTTTTGTGAGGGAATGTTCCCACAGGCACGCTCTGCCAAGTCACAGACCTTAGTTACTTTCCCCTCTGGCTTTTTCTCTCAGAACAAGCCATATGGTATCCCCCTGTATTGCAGGCTAACAAAAAAACAACCCTTCACTATAGACTGCTTTTTGGTATATTATTACTTTGGCCTAAGTTCTCAGGGACAAAAGCACTCACCCCAAGCAAGATATTCCAAGGGCTCCCAGGTAATGCTCCTACCTAGCCACAGAGCAGCCCTTTCTTCAGAATGTGCAGGTCTTGGGCATTCCAGACCTGCTAAGCAATCCTTTTAGCCCAGTTCCATACAACACACATGGGAGCTCAGGCAGGAGCAGGCTATTCGAAAACTAGAAATGTTTCCCTCTTGTTCTGGACGATCTGATTCACTCCTTGGGACTGATGGAGGGCTTGTGACTTCTGACTGTCCTACAGTGATCAAAGAGCACTGTCAGAATATGCTTGGGGAAGAGAAACTTTCCCATAGTATTTGCACAGCAGTTTCTTGAGATTGTGGGTTTCTGTGGCTCTTGTTCATCTCGGATTAGGGGAGAAACATCTCAAACTCACAGCATATGGCTAGCATAGGTAGGCAGCTGTTTAGGTCAGAGTAACTGAGGCAAGCAGGACCCCAGCTTTCCACTTTGGAAACATGATTTCAGAGAGAGGGAGAGAGAGGGGAGACAGAGGGAGGGAGGGAAGGAGGGGGAAACAGAGGGAGGGAGGGATGGAGGGAGGGAGGGAGAATTGAAATTGAACACTCAATCTTCATTCTAGGCAGTTTCCCTTCCACGGAGCTACACCCCATCCCTAAAAGAAAATATCCTAGAATGTGTTTTCTTCTTCCTTTCACCCCTTTGCTTCACCCCAAATCTTAATTTCCAGATGATCATGAGAAAAAAGAAAAGAGACCACCGAGTGTGTGGAATTCTTAGGAGGCAGTCTATACTGAAGTCTGCTGATATGACTCGGCAGAGATAGATTGCTATTTCCATCATGACTGGCTCATTTGGTGAGCTCTGTGGATGCACAGCTCTCAGCCTGACCCCTGTGGCTCTGCTACTGAACAATAGGAAGTGCATGATTATTTTGATGCTAACAAGCACTGTAGAACATGGAGCCCTTCCTCTTCTAGTGATTCACAGTGACACCAATGACCTCCAGCAGGCATTCTGGGTACCACCATGGATGGCCAGAGAAAGCATGACCCTGTGCATCTCTTCACACCCGAAAGAATCCTCAAGAAGTGGAGATTAGCAGTACTCTTAAAGCACAGCATCTTCAGCCACGGAGATGAAAAACATCACAGGGTTTGAAGGGGGGCGATTATCATCCTGGAAGTAGGCAGCTGCGCATGGACTTTGAGAAGCCTGTGTTTTCATTGCCGACCTTCTCCTGCCACTTCCTCGATATGTTATGAGAGGTGTCATAATTTATTGGTCCTTTGCCTTTTGGTGGTTATGTGTCATTACTTATGGTTTACCTGAATAATCTCACCTTTAAAAACCCCATTCTTGGTAAATTGGACTTGGTCATTACTTTCCTCTCTTTAGCATCTGGGTAGAGGGAGATGAGGTCAGCATCAGGCCCCATCAGGGTTCATTGTGTTTTACAGGGTAGCTAGTGAGGCTGCAATATCTTTTCTAACCCCTTTAGTTCGGAGCAGGCTGAATCCCCTTCCTTGTTTCATCAATGACAGGAGACTCAGTGCACTCACAACAATTTCTGCAGTTAGTTGAGAGCTGTATATAATAGATCTGGAACCAAAACTGGACCAATGAGACTCCACTTTAGAACCAGGACTGGGCCGAATGGGAAAATAGTATTCACTTTCTTCTACATAGGTCTGCCATTTTAAGACAATTCTAGTTCATCATCCCTCAAGTAAGAGATCTGAGCAAGGTACAGATACCTCCTGGTTTTAAGCCCTGGATGCAGCTTTGCTTGAAATCCCTACAAGATGCTAGAGTTTCCTGTCAGTTCCTCAATGAACAGGAAATATGATACTTTCTATTCTCCACCTATACCCTTCAGAGTCTGGCTCCCACACTGTGGTCCAGGGGATGTTATTGTCTGACTGATGTACAGTTCCTATGTCTTTAAGGGTCTTGATTGCTTCAACAAATGGTTTTCCCCCACGGTCAGAGCAAGTGTCTTAGTTACTTTCTTTTGTATAAAAAGAGCAACTTCAGAGGAGAAAGAGTTTATTGTGGCTTACAGTTCCTGGTGATAGTACTGAATCACCACAGCAGGATCTTGAGATAGCTGGTTACATGGCATCTGTAGCCAGGCAGTAGAGAGAGAGATAAATGCTCAATTTTCTTTAAAACTACATACATACATACATACATACATACATACATACATACATACATACAAACATAGAGCAAGCCTAATCAAGGCAAGCCCTATATCAGCATGACCCAGAGTCTCATTTCTCAGATAATTCTAGATCTTATCAAGTTGACAATTGATTAATTACCATAGCAGGGAAGCTACGTTTTTGTTTTGTTTTGGAGGTAGGGTCTTATTATATATTCCATGATGGCTTTGAATTGGTAGTTCTCCTACTCCAACCTGCCAAATACTGGTACAGAAATGTGTCACAATGCCTGGGTTATTAGGACAGTGATACAATGTGGTCAGAATATGTCTGAGACCATGACCTCTGCCTGTCATGGTGTCCCTGAAGAATGACTTGCTCTTTAAAAAGTATGTGGTTCATTTGAAAACAAGCCATGTTCCATGAAGGTACTTATTAATATCTCCAAGGTAGGGAGCATAGTGTTGCTGTGAAGATTACGTGCCATATAACACATATAAAATTCCTGGCAGCCACTGGATGCTTCGTAAATGTTCTCAGATTTCCTCGAGTCTGTAAGATGCACTCCTATGCATGTGATTGCTAAGAATAAAGCGCTGCTAATTAAACCATGACACCGCTCTTGCATTTAGAATTTTATTCATTGAAAGAACACCCTTATTCTTCCATTAGTCCTGCATATTCATCTATCAGAAAAAAAAAAAAAAAAGAAATTGGTCCAAGAATGACCAACATTTCCAGAGTCTGTCCCTTCTGGTGCACTCCAGTTTCCTGTGTGTCCCTATATCGGGCTCCATACTATTATTGTTCTGAGGTGCATCAACTTTGCTCCTCTGGTGTTATTTCTGGAATACTCCATTACTGACTTCAGGATTTTTTTCCTAAGAAGCTCTTGGTTTAGAGGCTCCTTCTCATGCTATACTGCCTGGCCAGTGGTAATCACATGACCCATTCTGTAGACTGTGAGGAGGAGGAGGAAGAGGAGGAGGAGGAGGAGGATGTATGGGTGAGTAGGTTTTATGCCCTGGTGTGAATGAAGTCTAACCATGATGGCAGTATAGAGACTAAGAACGCTACAGCTGTGCATTGATGCCAACAGACGCAAATCTTACCACATCACTGATGATAACATAAGCCAGATACCTGCTTGTTCTTTTCTGAGCAGCCCAAAATAACCCCTAGCTCAAAGCCCTTGTCCTTGCTCTCCTCTTCATTAGTGGCTCATAAACAACAGTTGGTGCTTTCTTCAGGGAGGTAAGTGTGGGCATTTTGGCTGCTAAGTGACCAGGCAGTGCCCAACTGGTGCTTTTAGATGAGTAGGGTCAAGTGGTGGAAAATGACCAGGAGGCTGAGGACAGAACTCACCTATCAGTGGCTCTTCCCAGCAGCTTGGCTCACCTTGTCTCCCCTGTGTTAGTCTTTCTTCTTGCTTGATTCCTGTGTAGGTATCCAAGCAAACTTTGTCCATAGGCCACAGCCTCATTGCCTCTAGACCAGGTTACTTGTGACTCACCATTTGTTTTTTCTTCCATTTGTAGGAGTTGACACTGTATAATGTTGTCTCATGTTCATTTGCATCCTTGTTTTTAGTTGGGCTCTCACACTGGTTCATATCCGTTTAGAGAACAAGGACATTGGCTGTCTTATTTTCTGCGATATCTTCGGCTTCTGTGGCAGAGTTGTGTGCTGACTACTTATTGGTCCCATGCATGCAAGATATCCCATTGTCCACTAATTATCCTCTGCCTCTTGCTGGACTGGTGTCAAGGTCTACCCACCACTCTCCACCATATATATATGTGTGTATACACACATACACACACACACACATATATATGTATATATATACATGTATATATATGTGTGTATATATATGTATATATATATGTATATATATATGTGTATATATATATATACATATATATATATTAAAGTTTTGCTTTTATTTGGGGGGAATGGTACTATTTTTAAAAAATTGAAGCAAAATTCCAGAGACTGGCTAGTAGTTAGTCAGCTGTTACCATGACTCTGTGATTGCAGCTTCTATTTCTAAGGAGCGTTGACAGTGTTCATCCTGAGTCAAAGTGAATTGGATGGTTTCTGTCTTAAGCTGATTGTTTCCTGAAAGTGCCTGGCAGAGCAAGGCTTCCTGCACATTACCGTTGCCTGTCTGTTTGGGATGGTAACCCGACAGGAACATTATGATGTAGGTTATTGAAAGATGTCCATTCCACTTAAGGTTTCTTAGAGAGTTCAAGTTTGGGTTCACAGACCTTTTGATTGCATAAAGAAAAAGTCGCTTCTGATACCAGCATTTCGTGGAGTTTAAAGTGATTAAAGACACAATGGTTCTTGAATGCTTCCTTCAGACAGGTAGACTGGAGAGCCAGGGAGACAGTCCAGTCAGTGCTCACAGTCCCTTCAGAGCCAAGGGCTCGTTTCTGCTGTGTGTAGATACACTTTTTCTTTTCCATCTCTGAACAGACTTTGTTAGAAGGCACAGTCCAAAGTCTAGGGGTCCAAGTGGCCTCCTTTTCAAGATGGTGAGTTAACTTGCTCAGGGCAGGACAGGGAGAGTGAGAATACTAGGTAACAGGCCTGTCTTCAGGGAGAGAGGTCCTTCTGCTCTTGCAGGGGTTTATTCAAACCTGGGCACACTTAACAGTGCCATTTCCTTTCCTTTCCCCCTCACCAACCTCAACATCCTATAAGGGAGTCAGTGTAAATCTTCCTAATGCCTGTGAGGAGCCTGGGATGTGCTCAAGGCAAGACTGCAGTTGACATTCTCCTTGTCCTCAAAACTCACCCTGATAAATGCCAGGTGGGTGTGTCTTCTGCCTCACAATTATTTCTCCTTGAATCTGCTTGCTTAGGCTCATGGGAAAACAAGAATGTAGATAATACATTTAGTGTCTAGCAAGGCACTTTTTTCTGGACTTTCATTATCATTGTACTCTAGAATATATCATGATTACATTCTAGAACTATACTGTACAAAACTCTCTCTCTCTCTCTCTCTCTCTCACTCTCTCTCTCTCTCTGTGTTTGTGTGTGTGTGCTAGTGCATGCTTTTGTAAGAAGTGTTGGAGGTAGAGGGACCTTCTTTCTTGACTCTTCTTCTTGGGTAGGCCTTTAGCCAACATTGCAAAGTCCATTATATGCAGACATCCTTTCTTTCACATTTTGCATTTGAAAAATCAGAGATGGATCATAAATTTTTTTTATTGCTTTAAATAATGTATTCCTCAGTCTTTTTTTTTGGTTTTGTTTTGTTTTTGTATAAAGGAGTGCATTTACCTTGCCAAGATTTGATTTTGAGTACTAGTCCTGAATTTCCTTAAAGCCTGTATTCAGAGTAAAATAAAAGCTGGATAGGGGGATGGATCCAGATCGGTAGGACTGTGCTTAGTTGAACAAAGAACTTCGAAGGTTTTTTTTTTTTTGCCATTGAACTTGCTTAAACTTTAGATACAACAAGTTTTAAAAATAAAGAGGGGTCATTGTAGCATTCAAGGAACAAACTGGAGGCTGCTACAGTCTAGAACCCATCTAAGGTGTCTACATGGTCACACTTAATAGATGCAAATGAAGTCTGTGAGGCTGGTGTCTGCCTCACTGCTTGACGTGGCCCTGTGCTGTGCTGTGCACACCTCTTTGCTCTTGAGGAATCTATGGCACACAGAATGTCATGACCAGCTCAGAAAGGCACGCTGCGCTAGAGGGCTCAGAAGCACATGATAACACACTGGCCATCCCAGAAACCAACTGCAGAAGATAGTTTATTTTGTCATATTACTGAAGAGTCCCTGGGGGAAGCTGTGGATGGTCAGCCAGGTGCATCTGAGTGAGCAACTGCTTCCCCCTCCACCAGCTCCATCCCTCAGCTCTTGGCTCTGCTTCTCTTCATTCGGGCTTCGTTTATAGACACTGTATGCAGAGAGTAGTGATGGTGTAGCCCTAGCAGCTTTGTACATTCCTATGGCTGGCTTGGGTGTTGAGAACAGGGTGTCCTTCCTAACAATTTCATTCAAAGTTTCAATGTTGACTCTGGTTGGATCCGCATGGATCATAAATCCCCCTGAATCCCTGATAGTGATCAGGGGAACCCTTGTAGCTTTGGGTCAGGTTTGAAACCTGAGCAGCTTCAGAATCAAGGCACTGCAGTAAGTCTTGCGGTCAATGTTGTTAATTCTATCAAGAGAAGATGGCACAGTTCATAGTCCCCAGGGGAGAATAGGGTTCTGTTTAATGGTGAGGAAATTATGAGCAAGCTGGAGCAACAGGGATTTCTCATATTTCTTTGAATTTTTTTTCTAGGAAATTAAACTTAGATTTACTTTTTAAGTGATTTGTGAAAATTTGGCCTATATTTCTTGGTCACTGAGCCTTTGAGAGTCTCCTACACTGTTGTTTCTGGAGCTGAGCTCTCTCTGTGCCCTCCTGCCTCCTGCTTTGCATTCCATGGTTTGTGAGCTAATCCTTGACATCTGCTCTGTGGCTCCATGCCTGTGGTTGCTTTGCTGACTTTAGTTGTCACACATCCAAGGCATGACTTCCAAGTTCTTCACCTCTGACTTTGGTCTCTCTGACTCAGGTGTGCATTAGTTTCTGACATACACTATGTACTCCCTTCCTGTTGTGTTACATTATCATCCAAAACCCCACTGTAGGCTGCTTCCCAAACCAGAGTCCTGCTGTGTTTCTGAAAAGCACCTCATTAGAGGCATCATGGAGTGCCAATGGCCAGGTCAGCACTGCAAGTGGATAATGGCAGTGATCTGTCTCAGGTCAGGGCACTCTTGGAGGACTTGGGTGTCTCACTGAGGCTAAGGCAACATTATGTGTCCAGGTGATCAGCGTCCAGACACCATGGGCAATGATGTGTCTTTGACTCTTGCCTTTTGGTGCAACCTTAGGTGAGTTCTTTGCTCTTAGTTTGCTCCTTAAAAATATGGACATAGTGCCTATAGGAGAGAGCTCTGAGAAGTGAATGAGATCTACACACAACGTCTCAGAACAGTGTGTCATATAGTCACTTTGAAACAGGAGGAATTCATTTTGAGAGCAAGTCACTGTAAATGAGACAATCGGTCAGCATACGGGCTAGTGGGTATGCTTAGTGGCAGCCTTGTTGACTATATTGGTCTAGCCTACAACCTTTCTCAGTCCTTCATGGTTCTAGAGTGTGATGGTTTTCATCTGACTCATCCCTGCTTAGCTTTAACCTGTGAGTTCTCAGTAGCCTAAATCCTTTGTTCCATACCTTTTCAAGCATGTGATCTTGCCCTGGCACGTTTGTTAGCTTTATCCTTGTATTTTCATATTCTCATCTGAAACCCAGCAGGTTGGTGTTCCTGTTGTCAGCTAAGATGACAGCTAGCAATCTCTCCTCCTCTGTCCTTTATGCTTTACCTTAATTAATATCCCTGTCATCAAGATAGTTTTAAAACTTAGCTGTGTCTCAAGCCTAACTAATGTTGTGTTCTGGGATAAAGGAGACATATTGAAATATATTGTTTTTAAGATGTCCTGATTTAGGACAGGTCCTTGTACTGGATGGTTTTGTGTCAACTTGATACAAGCTGAAGTTATCACAGAGAAAGGAGCTTCAATTGAGGAAATGCCTCCATGAGATTCAGCTGTAAGACATTTTTCTTAATTAGTGATGAAGTTGGGGAGGCCCCTTGTGGGTGGTGCCATCCCTGGGCTGGTAGTCTTGGGTTCTATAAAAAAGCAGGCTGAGCAAGCCAGGGGAGGCAAGCCAGTAAAGAACATCCCTCCATGGCCTCTGCATCAGCTTCTGCTTCTTGACCTGCTTGAGTTCCAGTCCTGACCTCCTTTGATGCTGAACAGCAGCATGGAAGTGTAAGCTGAATAAACCATTTCCTCCCCAACTTGCTTCTCGGTCATGATGTTTGTTCAGGAATAGAAACCCTGACTAAGATAGTCCTTTTTTAAAAATATAGTTTCATTTTAACATTTTATTTTTACTTAATTTTTGTGACGTTCATACATAAGTACAGTATTTGCATTATCCTCCAACCCCAGTCTCACCCCACCTCCTCCAGGGTCTCTCCACTCTGTCAAATTTAAGTCCTCTAAATCTTTAATTATTCTTGTTATGTAATTTATCAATACACCCTTTGGAATACATTCCTTGTCTCTCACGTGTGTTTAGGGATTTGCCTGAAGTGGAGGAGAAAGACAACGAAGGATGCACTCCATTTTTTTATTAAATACATTTTTCCTGGATGTTCTGAGAGACTTTTGCCATTGAATAGGACTGAGCAGAATGACTAGCTGCAAGGGATTTTGGGAAAAAGTATTGTCTGGAAAATTATGTACCCAGTAAAAAAGGAAGGCTCTAAATACTAACGATAAAGGAGTGTAAATGGAAAGGTGAGGAAATAGGCATCATAGCCATACTTTGTTAGTGGCATTTTGCAAGGGTCAATGATTAAGTCAAGTGCATGCCCTTGGTCAATAGGGGCCATTTCTTAGATAGCTGATTTCATCCATTCCCTATTAGACTTGCCAGGGATACATGGATACAGACCTGCCAGCCAAGCAGTGTCCACTGGTACAATAATTGCATGGTGGTCAAAGAACAACTTTCTGATCGGATTTGTATCCTCCAACCCAAGGGGGATTTCATGTAAATTTTGTCAGAAGCCCATGACTGAGGAGCTCACAGGTCCTAGGGGTGTCGTTTCATTAAATGGATATTTTGTTAAACTACCTTCTTGAATTTATGTTTATCCTCATACATTTGTTCTGCTTTCAGTCTTGGCTACAGAAGCGTCTTTTTGCTTGAATAGTGGTTAACACATAACTAGCCAGAGTACAGAGAATAAGTGATGTTGTGTGCTCAGCCCTAGGTGGGTCATTTAGATTGACCTTTCTCTACCCAAGTTCAGAGAACATCTTGGAAGAATGGATGAAAAGAATTTAAGAGCCATATGATAGGGAGGAGTGCTGTGAAATGCTGGTTTCTAGACATGGCCCAGCTGCTGTTCACATCAGCTGGCAGCACAGTGATTGCCTGCACAAGGCTCGTACAAGAAGAAGCCAGTCAAAGCTACAGCATGGATAGGGGAGGAAAACTGATGCATCAGCCCTAGCTGCTAAGCTGTTGGCAGTTTGTGGCTGACGGTGGTGGTGTGTCGTTTTTTCCTTAAATGATGGTAGGTTTCCTGTGCCCCATTGGATAGTCACACAGGCACTAAGTCATGTTCAACACTAAGGATACTAAGTGGAATAATACCAATAATTATACTAGTAACAAGCAAGAGGATATGAACTATGGAGGGAGATGCCTTGGAGAGTCTTGGGGATAGTTGGAGGTAGGTGAAAAAATCAAAATACATTGTATACATTTGAGACATTTTCAAAGAATAAAAACATTTTAGGGAGGATTTTATGAATGTATTTAAAAAGATGAATTATTTTGATCCATGTTCTGTATTTTATGCACACTAAATAATTTCTTACTACCCTTTAATTCAGTTTTATTAAAGCATTATTTAGATTCTATAAGATCTACAAACTCTGAGTGTTAACTTTGTGGAGTTAGATGAATGAATATAAAAACGTTACCATTGCAACTATCAATGTGTCACTGTATGACCCACAGACTTTTATTCTGTCTCCTTGGCAGTCTTTTCTCTATAAATTATGGCATTTTACATTTACCTTGTTTGTTTCCCTGTCCCTGTAATAAAACACTGAGCAAAAACAACTTTGGAAGGAAAGGTTTATTTGGCTTCTTGGTTATGAAGGGAAGTCAAGACAAAAACTAAAGGCAGGAACCCAGAGGCAGGAACTGAAAGAGAGGCCATGGAGGAAAGTTTGTTATGGGTTTGCTTCCTTGTGGCTTCTTCATCCAGCTTGCTGATGCCACCCAGAACCACCTGCCCAGGGGTGGTGCTACCTACAGAGGGTTGGGCCCTCTCATATCAATCATTTTAATTAAGAAAATGCACCACTGACTTTCTGACATACTAATCTGATGTAGGCAATTCAACAATTGAGGTTTCATCTTCTCAGGTAACTCTAGTTTTTGTCCAATTGACAAAAACTATCCAGCACACACAATATGAAATTTCTTATGTGTCATTAAAATGTGAGGTTTACCAATGTTCACATTTTAGGTAAAAATAATCTCTTTCATGTTCTAAGCATCAATTCATGTGCATTACTATCCCCATTTAATCTCTATTGCATCACAGGGAAGCTTTTTCAGATGTGTGTTTGGCAAATGTCCAAATACAGTATCCTCTGTGCTCAGCAATTCTTCCTTTTCTCTTGATGAAGTCATCTTGTAGTTCTTAGTATAGATCCTTGGAAAGTCCTCCCTTCTGTCCATCAAGTGCTTGCTGTTTATGTCCCATAGCTCTGCAGACTTCCCAGTTGATTTTCAGGTTACTCTAAGCCTGCTCCTCTGGAATATGAGATACTTAAGTTGGATCTTCTGTATAACTCTCATTGACTCCCCAGTGACTATGGCCAATACCTAGTTAGGCAGCAATGTTTGGCACTTGTTTTAGAGTGAATTCACTCTATGGTGTTACAGTGTTTTGGTGTGGCATAAAAGGTTGTGAGTAGTCAGAAAACATCACAGAGGGGACTTGAAGGCAAACACAGACTAGGATTTAAGTATCACAAGAACAGAATTTGGTATGCACAGAGGTGTGTGTATGTGTGTGTGTGTGTGTGTGTGTGTGTGTGTGTGTGTGTGTGTAGATGAAAGTTTTTGAAAGAAAGGGAGATCTGAAGGTGACCATAGTGTGAGTGGTGCAGCAGCAAGGAGGGGGTCAAATTGAGAGTCAGAAGAGGACATTAACCATCACAAAGAGAAAGAAGTGATTGGAATTTGATGGTAGACATGACAAAGTAACCTCATCATTATTCTTGAGTACCAGTGATGACTCTTCTCTACTTAGACTTATGGCTATTGGAGACTATGAACATGACAGTTACATATTTCTGTGTGCTGTTGCTGAAGGCAGTAAGACAAGTTGTGTTCAGCACTGTCAGATGTGGACAGCACTCAGCATGGGGCTGAGCTTTGCTATTGTCTTCAGGTCAAGCCTCATGGATTGTCTTTCTGTATAGCAAGTAGCAGCTGAGGGCTCCCAGCCTGAGAACTCAAAGTATTAATACATCAGATGAAGCACCAACAGCCACACTCACTGGTGGTGTGCAGAGCCTGGCTATCTCTTCCTCACCAATCCCCACAACTCTTATCAGGTGGATGTTGTCTTTGTTCCTCCTATAGAGGAGGGAGCTGACATTAGTACAGGGAAATGAGTGACAGATCTGGATCAAGACTAGATCTCCCTGATACCAGTGTTTGTATATTTAGCCACTGCTCTCTACTTCCAGAAAGTGTTAGAAAGCTCTTGTGGACACTCCTAACACCCCTGCAGAGCACGTGCATGGCAGTCCCTCAGTGGAAGAACTAGCCCTGACTGAAATTTCATAGCTGGAATCTTGTCTGAATGTCTCAGCCACTCTGGGAATAGAAAGAGTCAAGGATTGCTAGCGCGCTATTCCCGAGTCTGAAAGGGTGCTGTCAGCTTAACATGTCAGCTGGTGAGCAGGTGTGTGCATTTGAATGTTCAGACAATTGCACCTGTGAAAGAGATGCAGCAGAATCCAGGGACCCGGTCTCTCCTTCAAACCAATAGGAGTCTTGGAAGCTCCACTCTATGGTGATTGTCTTGGACGATACTAGCTATGTGTGTGTGTGTCTCTGTGTGTGTTTGTATCTATATATCTATATGTATATATGTATATATGTATATATGTATATATCTATATCTATATATATGTATCACTTAAAATTATACTTCCCTAATGGTTGTCTGAAACATGGATTGTGTGTGTGTGTGTGTGTGTGTGTGTGTATTTTGAAGCATGTGAGAGCTGTGCTCCACTCTTTCCCATACTGCTGGTTCCTGGCTCTACTTGGGTGGCATGATCACATATGGCAGGGACATTTCTTTCTTAATGGCTGCATGCTGCTCCCCTCCCCCTTTGAAATGAGCCCATACCGTGCCCCATTAGCTGAAATTGACATGGTGGTTATTTTCAGTGCCATTTCTTTACAGAACTCTGTCTCACTGTGCAGTGTGAGCTGTTCCCCCTTTGCTAAGTGGAATGAAGGACCCCTGGGAAGGTGTAGTGGCAGCCTTTCAAAGCCTGCAAAGACCAGCTCCTGTCTTCCCACTCCCCCGACCCCCAACAGCTCTGAGAGCATCACGTGTCACACAAACATTAAGCATTCCTCCCTCAATGCAGAATCCTCTGGAAATCTCAGAATCAAAAAGCCCCATGATAAAAATGCATGAAGCAATATCCATATTGGTAAACGTACATATCCAGCTGAGATACTGTACATGATAATGCAATTTTCTATGCAAAAAGAGTTTATCTCTATCCAAATATTATTCCATGCCATTATTCATTCTGGGAAGGTGATTGCTGTCCTAGGTTAACTGATTGAACCTAAGGAACCAAAGCTTTAAGCTTATCTTACTGGCTATTGCCTGACTTCTCATAAATTGCCAGTAGATTGGTAGGAATGTATAAATGTACACTCCATTAGGAAATATTAAAGTTTTTGTACTGGTTTAGAATAAAAACAGGATTAAAGGGAGCATTTCTAAGACTCAGTACAGCGTGAAATTGAAATCCTTTTTGGCATGTGAAATACACAATATGAATATTCTCCCTGTTTTCAGAGAGCTGGAGGATTATGAAGGGTGGACACATGATTGCAGAATTCACCTGTGGGTGCTGAAGCAGGAGAGGCAGGAAAACTCAATTTCATATTTCCCAAGTCTGTGCCTGTTAATTATCAAGTTCTTACAGTAGCAACGACAATAGCAATAAACATTTCTCAACTATATGCCAGACTGCTGGGTATGCGTGTCCATCGGCTGGATAGATTTTTAAGAGTGATTACGAAGCTGGGGTGGAAGGATCCTGCTGTTACAGTTTGAATCTGATATGCTCCAAAGGCTCATATGTTATAATCTAGGTCCCTAACAGGCTGCACTGAATTTGGAGGTGGTGGAAACTTTAGGTGGTGAGGCCTAGCTGGAGGAAGTGTGTCACTGTGAGTGGGTCCGTGGGGGGTAGATTTATTATCCCTGGGCACTTCCCGTATTCTTCTTTGCTTCCTCTACCACACACTTCAACCATCGTGATTTTCTGCTTGGCAAGCACTGAAGCCAAGCAACTGGAGACTTCATCACCTGTAACCATGCTTGACAATAACCCTTACATCTTTGAGTTAGTGTGTCAGGTAACTGGCCACAGTCATCAGAGATGCAGGAGGGACTAACACAATTGGTTTGAAATTCACCCTTTGCTTCTTCTGTGTGAATCCAGACAAGATAATATTCTCTTGTGCCTTGGTTTGCCATTTGTTAAAGTGAGTTAAATGAAATAATGTATACGATATTTTTAGGAATGCAAGCAAATGCTTGTTGGTTCATTATTACTTTTATTATTTATTTTGTTTTCCCTTAAAAAGCACACCAGGTAGTCATTCATTTCATTTCATTTTGTTTGAATTAATTTCATCTCATGTTAAAACTAATGTAAATAATGTAGAAATTGTTACTTCACTGAAAAATCAGAATCACACATGTGTTCTAGCTAGGTATCACTGTACAGGCAAAACCAACCACCATTTTATCATGCAACTAGTTTCTGTTGGGGAGTAACATAATGGACGGCAAGGTTGGTTTGTTTTTGCTATGTAGTGTCTGGGGCTGTCTTAGTTTGGGTTTTATTGCTGTTAACAGATACCTTGACCATGGCAACTCTTATAAATGAAAACATTTAATTGGGGTTGGCTTATAGTTTCAGAGGTTTAGTCCATTACTGTCATGGAAGGAAACATGGAAGTATGCAGGCAAACATAGTTCTGGAATTTCTGAGAGTTTTACATCTTGATCCATAGACAGCAGTAG
Organism: Mus caroli; assembly: GCF_978045245.1. Taxonomy (NCBI): domain Eukaryota; kingdom Metazoa; phylum Chordata; class Mammalia; order Rodentia; family Muridae; genus Mus; species Mus caroli. Next base: position 21,763,102 of record NW_028227263.1, on the reverse strand, counting down.
AAGACTTTGAGCCATACTAGGCATAGCTTGAACACAGGGAACCTCAAAACCCACTCCCACAGTTACATAAATCATCAAATAAGGCCACACCTATTCCAAAGCCACACCTTCTAATAGTGTCACTCCCTATGGACCAAGCATTCAACCATATGTGTCTGTGGGGGCCATACCTATCCAAACCATTACAGGGTTATCTGAATGGCCTATGATGGAATCTTCTGGAATTTTTTTGTTATTGTTGTCATAGCTATATTTTCTTAGGTTTTGTTTGCTTTGTTTTTATTTATGAGTCCACGGGGTCTGACTATGTAACCCAGCTTGTATAACTCACTCTGCTGATCATTTTGGTCTCAAATTCATGATCCTCCTGGCTGAGCCTCTAGAGAGCTGAAATTGCAGATGTGAGTGGCATGCCCTACTGGGAGAGTTTTTGTTTCTTATGCAATGGGCTTAGACTGATTAGCCAAAGCTAAGTTGATAAGAACCCCTACCTATGATTTATCTCCTTGTATAATGCTCCCTCATATAGCTTGGGGTTTCCCAAATCTTGGTAACTGTAATGGTTACTCTTGGTAGTCAACTTGACTACATCTGGAATTGTCTAATATCTCAAGTCCTGGGCACAGCAGTGAGGGATTTTTAGTTCATTGGATTATTTGAAACAGGAAGACCCACCTTATATCCAGATCACTTGAGGTGGGAAAAACCACCTTAAATCCAGACCATTTGAGCTCAGAAGACCCACCCTAAATCTGAACCATACCTTCTTGTGGAAGCCTGTATAAAAGACATGGAAGAAGGAAGCTTTTGCTGTTTACCTCCTTGCCCTCACTGTCATTAGAGCCTACTTCAGAAATCCTAGGTATACTGTAGACCAGCTGAAACATCCAGCCTCATGGACTGAATAACTACTGGATTCTCAGACTTCACTGGGAGACATCCACTGTTGGATATATATTCATTTTATCAATTCTCTTCTAGAGAACCCAGGCTAATGTAATAACCTCAAGTTGAACATTTCACTGTGTAGCTTAGCCCTCCAAAGTGATGATGTGCTCATGACACTCATAGAGGTGATTTGATCCTCTATGACCTTTCCCTGATGTCACACACTATCATTTTGTGTTCTAGAGGTCAAAGTAGTCACCAGATCACTGGACCCATTTTCCATGAAAGAAAATCCATGGAGTTTGTGGCTGTGCTTTGTAGCTGTCTCAGTACTGTGGGTTCTTGGTACTATCTGTGTCTGCTATCTGTTGATACTGTCTGTTGACTGTTCTTCCCCATCCAGTATGGTGTAGCTATTGGAGGCCAGCAAATGCTATGGACCACTTGAAATGCTTTCTCAGTGCTTTAAACCTGGCTGTTGACAGTGTTGGAAGCTGTTTATATTCACACTAATGCACTTTGTTTCCTATGAATATGCAGACGTCCCTTTCTTTGTGTGTGTGTGTGTGTGTGTGTGTGTGTGTGCCTATCTGTGTGTATCTGTGTGTGCATGCTTGTGTGTGTGTGTGTTTGTGTGGGTGCATTTATGTGCATTCCTGTGTGTGGGTGTCTGTGTGTGTGTACGTGTACATGGGTGCATATGTGTGTGCATTTGTGTGTGTGTGTGCTGTGCAGCATCAGCCTCTTCTGTCTACCCTCCTTCCCTCTTTTGCCTTCCACTTCTTTTTCCAGTCTATTCAATTAAGTTCTCTTTGGTGCCTTAGCAATAAAGCAGTTCCCTCCACAGCATTAGAATGAATCTCTCTCATTATTTCATTTAGATTGTTGTTATGTTTGAAAACTTGAGGGCTAGGCAGGCAAGAGGAAAAGATTGTTAATTTGCAGGGAGTCCCCGTGGTGTGGTGGGAGTATTGCCTTGGAGAAGCCAAGAAGCTGCCACTCGATGTACTCATGGAGACATAAAGAATTGATGAAAGATGCTGAAAGGCTCCAGCTCCTGTGCCTGTCATGCTGAGACCCATGACACCAAGGAGAAAGCAGTCGTGTAGGTCTTGGTCAAGCCAGATTTAATGGCTGACTGCTTCCAGTCCATGCTCCTGCTCTTCATTTTAAAAGGGGTACTTTTTTTCCTGAATGGCTCCCCCTGTCCTGTGTGTATGTGTGTGTGTGTTTATATTTCTGTGTGAGTGTATGTGGCTATGACTTCATTTAATTTCCTCCCAGCCCCTCCAGTTATGGTAATGCTCTTTGGCTGGGGCTATCACTGGGAAAATACAGTAGACAGCAGAGACCAAGCTCAAGCAAGATCCCTGTCATTTGACTAGCAGAATGTCAGAGAACATTACACAAGGCAAAGAATTAAGCTCTGGGAGTGCTGGAGTGACATTGATTATGTAGGAATGACATATAAATAATTACCAAGCACTCAGGGTTTTTGTTGGTAATCTGTGTTTAGAGTCCCCTTTCAGGAGTTGGAAATGTCATCAGGTGGCTGAATAGCACTAACGGATCTGCATTTCATTCCTGCCTCACACTGTGCTAAACGGGAATCATATTTGTTACTGCACCAAGGAGCATCTTGCTGGAGAAAAAAAGGCTGGTGGGGAGTAAGCAGGACTAGATTTAAATCTAATTGCTTTTCTGTTTTATGCCACTGTTTGGCTTGTGCACAATGGTGTTGTTTGTGGGAAATGAGGATTAGGCTGTTTGCTGGAAGGTAGAGTGAGAGAAACCGAGGAGGCTGTGGTCTGTGATGATCCCAGACCACCAGGCAAGAAAGGAAGTCTCTCAGTGCTTTGCATTAGTCTGGTATAAAAAGGTGGCATTCCCCACTGTGTTTCTGTAATGGGAGGGTTTTAAATTTACCTTACCGCTTCCATTTTCTTTTCTGTTTTCATCCTATGGCTAAATCTGGGTCTGTGTGCAAGCTTTTGAACCAGAGAATGATCCAGATCAGGTTTGGAAATATAGGTAGACATTGGAATAGGATAGGATTTTCCCTGCTGCATTTATTCTATGAATAAACATGTCATAGATAAAGGAGTTTCAGGGAATACTCTGGGGCCACAGTCAGTAATTATGCCAACTAATTATCAAATCAAGGCGTTGGGCTTTCCTCCAGTGTTGTTCAGCTAGCTTTCCATAAATTTAACAATTGCAAGTGGCCAGGTGAATGTGCCAATGGAAAATGATTAATAACACATAGCAAAATGGCAAAGCTTGATGTGTGCGTGTAGAATGTATGTTTATATGTGTGTATAATGTATGTGTTTGTATAATGTGTATAATGTATATGTATAATGTGTGTATCTGTAATATGGGTATACAATGTATATATGCACGTGTTTTTATACATAATGTAAATGTATAAGATGTGTGTATGTGTAATATGTGTGTGCGTGTGCAGGTGTTTAGGTAGGTGCACTTAGACAAGACAGGCTATTTTATGTATGAAAAATGAAGCCCAAGAGTGGTGTAAGAATGAAGGGAAAGTTTAGTAATTAATTACGTTGGATATAGTGAGGGAAGCTGAATGGAAGAAAGGTTTTTCTGAATGGATTATAGGCAACTTTAGAGAGAGGAAGCGCAAGGCAACCAAGGGCATTGGGGGCTCTTGAATTGCCCTCTTTAAAATCCCTTCATCACACTAGAAGTCAATTCTGCATTTCCTCAATAGGCACGTGAAGCCTGGCTCTCTCCTCATTGTCTTAGATTAACCACTAACTGCAAACCACAGATTAAATAAAGTATTGAATATTCGTCTTCCAAAAATATACTTGAATGTTGTTTATTTCCCCAAAAGGTCTGCTATGATGCATTTAGGTGCCATATTGCTAAATACACACCGTACTTTAATATCGGCACCAGCTAGTCTGCAACTGCCTTACCAAGGAAGCAGCTGTGCTGGGGCCCCACAATCACAGATAGAGTTTTTCTCATAAACTGTTTAATTGTTTGCTTCTGGAAACAATTAGACTGACGGTATTATAGAGTGAGTGTCGTATTGCAGCTGGCAATCCTCTTTATGAGTTTTCTTAGCAAAATACTGTGTTGACATATGTTGGGCCCACAAAGAAGATTCAGTTATGTGGTAACTTGACCTCCGAGGAAATTGTGAAAAAAAATTACAACAGCTCAGACGAGGTCTCCTTGCAAAGTAGCACAGTTAGAGGGGCGCCTGTCTCTAACAAATATGTGCTGGCACAGTGATTCTTGATGCTTGTGGCTCAGGGTTTGGATAGCATCCTTCTCGCTCTGTCACAGTGTTGGAAGACCCCTGAATGTCCCCTCTAAGGTGGTCAGATAGCTGAGCTTGGGGATATATGGCTTATGACAAGGGTATATTCCTAGATGCTTTCTTCCTGGCCAACAATTTGCAAAGCCCCAATAAGTAAAGTGCTTTGAGAAGGAGTCATTGGTCTTTGCTTTCTAGTCCAAGTCTAATATGAAGGGTGGATAGATTCAGTGGCTTTACAACTCCCCACTTACTGAAGCATTCAAGAGGGCATTTAGCTTATTTATCCTGCCTAGTAGTAATCTACCAATTTGCTCAGTTTTTCTATGTGTATTAAGCATCTACAGTGTGCCCTGTACAACCTCAGCACTGACCTACAGCAATGCCTTCACAAAAGTTTCTGCTGAGGGCAGCAGGGAAGGAGACATAACCATGGGTAAACAGGAGCATATAAAGATGTTGTGGCCCACGAGAATCATGGATAAGCATAATCATGTGATGATAGTTAACTTGGTTGTGGTGTTTACAATTGGGGCAGTGTAAAAAAGGTTGTGAAAGGCTTTTATTGAGAAAGTTTCATCTGAGTTCAAGGCAAAATTCATAAAAAGGAATGAATCATGGAAAGAGTTGAGTGGAAAACCAATCCAAAGATTGAACACATGAATTTAGTATGTTTTGTGAACTTGAAGGCAGAATTCCTGTACTAATCCTTGTAGGCTCTATTTAAGGCACTGGCCAAGGACTGTATAATCACACAATACTTCAATCCATCTATCTAACCATTCATCTTTCCATCTACAAATTCACTCATACATCTATTTATTTGTCCACCATCCATCCATCTACCCAGTCACCTATTAATATATCCACCCATCTGTCCAAACACAGTGTGGCCATCTGCCACTAATCCATCCATCCATCCATCCATCCATCCATCCATCTGTCCATCTGTCCATTCATCCTTAATGGTGTACTACCCTACAAGAGGCTATATTGTTAGTATAAATATCACAGATATTATATGGTTTGGAATCTCATCTTTAAGATACCTTACCAAGAATGATAAATTAATGAAGACAGCATCAACATGGACTTGTGATACAATGTTCAGGGGGCTAAAGAGCCAGATAAGCTCAGTGATAAACTACCAGGAAACCAGGAAGTCTTCACCAAGGAGGTCACATTTGAGACATGCATTGGAGGAATCTTTCCAGGTGGGGAAAGAGTGAGAGACCTTCCTAAGCCTACCCAAAGTTGGGGAGACTCTTGTTTTCATGGAGGAGGAATGAGACTAAGTGGAGTAAAGCAGGACAGGTTGGTAATGATGGTCAGGGGTAGAGAACTTTCAGGTCAGGGGTCATAAAGGGCTTGTAGATAAACTCTTTCACTATTTCAGCCTTCGCTGAGGTTTGACAAAATCAATCAATCAATCAATCAATCAATCAATCATCAATCCCCATTTTTAATTAAGAGATCTCTTAGATAGAAAACAACAATCCAACGTCTACCTTCTCTTTAGAGAACAGCCACACCCACATTGCCATCAGGATGCAACAGGCTGCCATCCAATCAGACTGCCCTCTTCTGTCTGTCCATTGTGCCAAGCTCTTGCCTTCCCTAGCCACAGATCCCTTACCATTCTCTTCTGTCAGCGTACTTAACTGTTGTTTGTCTTAAGGAGAGCAGTAACACATTTCCTTTATTTAATGTCTCCAACAAAAAACACAGAGAACAAAACAAAAACCAGCCTGGGAGGTTTGTCTGATTTAGGAAGTGTCGGAGTGGAAACATATTTCTTTGTGAACGTGAAGAATGTTCCTCTTCTTTACTATGCAAACAAAGTGTGTCCCCGTGGGAAGGACACATCTAGCGCTGGTGGCTCTATAGTACACTGGAATCTTGCATGTCTGACCAGTATAACTTGTTTGGCTTCAGAAGACATCAAGTGTGTGACCCTTCAGGCATCCGGATGAAGGAGTTTAAGTAAGGCTGTGATATAGGTTTGACTAGCTCAATGGTTTAGAAAAACAGTAGGGAGGGTTGTGACCATGACAGGGGTTTTGCAGTGGGGATTGAGTAGCACACAATCTAGAAATCAGAACTAGCAATAGGGCCGTTACTGTGATGCAGCAGGGAACAACCTGAGTCTGAATTAAGATGATACGGTGGCAGGAAGTGTCAAGAGCAAGGGCAGGGTAGGAGATTTAAACAGGGCATGAGCATGATGGATTATGCGACGACTCTGTGTGTCCCTTCTCTTGCTCTCACTTCACCCTGAAGCAGATCCAAGTTTTCACATTCAGTGCTGGCTGCAAAGCTTCCAGAGGAGGGAGAGGCGTCTGCAGCCGCTTGAAACAACCGGTACTATATCCTTGTAGTGAAACTGCCTTGTTGATAAAAATGATCCCCGTGTGAACATATGCTATTGGTGCTGGTGAAGAAAGATGAGGAAAGATAAAGAATTACAGTGCATTGAAAACGCGGTTCAGAAAACCCTCAACAGTATAACACGGCAGAGAAGCAAAACTGCCCTGAAGCCATGCATCATTCACATACCTGACAGCGTGCCTCGGAAACCTGGTATTTCATTGAAGGAATCAGGGCAGTATTTGTGACTAGCTGCCTTCTATATTCACGTTCTATGTACATCTTATTTCAGTAAAACATCATGAATAACCCAAGACATATACCTATCCACATTTTTCTGATCATTTTAATAATCTCCAATCTGTGTTTATGGGTTAATAAAATCAGTTTCCTGTACACCATAGGGTTTCCACCACGTAGATTTGAGCAGATTGTTCACTGATACAATTCTAGGAATATTGTTCTCGTGGACTCCAATTTTACAGTGGTCTCTAGATCTTCGCCTCATTTATTCTACATGAGAGATCTTGGCCACAGTGTACTAAATACCACCACGTTATTTTAATTAGTGTAGCTTTGTGGTGTATTTTGAAATTAGAAAGTATGAGCTTTCTAGATTTGCTGAACATTGCCCCTAATGTTTCTATGTGGATGCGTGGTTTGTACACAGGTGTGCTATGTGTGCTTGCATTTGTGTAGGTGCATATATCTAGTGTGCATATGTGCATGCACATATGTGCTTGTATATGTGAAAGTCTGAGCTTTGACACAGGACTCATCCTCCATCTCTCTCTACCTTATTGACTGAGACGAGCTCTTTCAGTTCAATCCAGAGCTTAGTGGTACAGCTCATCTAGCTAACAAACTTGCCTTTCTCTGCCTGCCAACTGCTGGGGTTACCGAAGCACCTCCGTGCCCATCAAACATCTATGTGGGCAATGGGACTCCAAACTCTACTCTGCACACTTGGCATGGTAAATGCTTTCAACAGCTGCATGATCTCTCCAGCCTTCCCTACCACTTTCAAAAACCTGCTTGCTTCGGTGGCTGGAGAGATGGCTCCGTGGTTCAGGACACTTTTACTGCTCTTGCAGAGGGCCCAGGTTCAACTCTGAGCACCCATATAGTGGCCCACCACCATCGTGACTCCAATTTCAGGGGATCCATTGTCTTCTGATCCCCATGGGAACCAGGCATGTATGTACAAGGTAAACATATATATACACATGCAGGTGAAACATTCATACACATAAAAATAAAATTAATTGTGTATGTATTTCAAAACTCTTACAGATACAGACTATGTGACCTTGGGCTAGTTATTTAACTCTTGTGAGCCCTCACTGTCTTTGCTTTCAAAGACAGTGGTACAGAATGGAGGTATGTGCTGGCTGGCTGTGGATGTCCGGGTCCTCAGGAGCAGGATGCAGGTTCTGAAAAGGGAAGAAAGATATGAGGAAGGCAGGGATGATGGGGGGGGGCGCTGTGGGGGTGAACAGACTTTTCCATGGACTAACTTTAGCTCTGAAAAGTGTTCAGCCTCTGAGAGCAAAGGAAACTCACCCTTGGGGGTGATTTTTTCCAAGTGGAAAAGTTGATGGTTTTCTAGCATTTGAAATACTGACATCGGGATTAACATAAAAGCAGGTTTTACATAACAATCAAAACCACAATAGAGGGAAAGAAGAGATCCTGTGTGAAAAATTGGGACAATTCTTCAAATTGAGCTGTACCAATGGCAGCAATGGAATATGGAGTCCTTTAATCCTCCCACGAGAGGAGAGCTATTGCAAAGAGATTTATAAAGTCACAAAAATGTTGTGAACAGCCTCTTGCCAATCCTGTCCCATGCATTCTTTCTGTGAAGCTTGGTGTTTCTGAAGGTGCAGGCTTCCCTGAACCGCAGCATTTTCTCGGGTCTTCTTCTATTAACATTTAGCAGTTGATAGTGTGGCCTTCTGTTTGAGTGTGGGTCTCATTTGCCTTCTTCCCTTTCTCTCCACTGAACCTGTACTGTCCTTGCGGCATCCTTCAGCTGGTCTTCCTCAAGGATGTTCAGGCACAACATGTCCCTGCTAGCGGAATAATGTGCTTCAGCTTACATTTCGGGAGTGAGGAACAGGCATAGCTGAACCAAGCCCCCTTCCCCTATGGTCCCTTTCTCTCCTGGAAGAGCTCACTCCCAGTTCTTGAGATGTGTCAGGTATACTGGAGTTTTCCTTTCCTTTTCTGGTCCTTTGATTGAAATCAAGGCCCTGGGAATGTTGGGTAAGTGCTCCGTCACTGAAAGATAGCTTTAACCTTTTGATTATTTTCTCCTGTTTATTCATGTTCTTGTGTATGTGTGTATGTGTGTGCATATGTATGCATGTGTGCACGCGCACGTTTGTAGCTAGAAGGTGTATGCATTTGTACACATGGAGGCCAGAGGAAGATACCGGGTGTCTGCCTAACTTGCTTCTCATCCTATTATGTGAGACAGGATCTCATTCAGTTAGACTGGTTGGTTAGCAAACCCTGGGGACACTCCTAGCTCTGCCTACAGATGGGCACCGTGATGCCTAGCTTTTTTTTTTTCTTCTTGTTGGTGCTGTCTTGAACTCAGGTCCTTATGCATGCATGGCAGGCACTTAATTTGAGCCATCTTCCTAACCAAACATTTTGAGATAGGGTCTCACTGTGTAGCCCAGGCTGGCCTCGGGGTTCCTATGTATCTCCAGTTGAGCCTGACCTCCAATCATGCATCAGCCTCCTGAGATCTAGGATAATAGGTATGTCCCACCACATCTCCCTGCCACTAGCAAAATTTCTCAGGAGTGCTACAAATCAAGTGGGCTCTTACCCGGAGCTCATCTTTTTTTCAGCAAGTCTGCTGAGGATGCATCGATGGACTACAAAATGCATGGTTAGCCTGGATACGTGAAAGGTTGGCATGAGAGATCACTTCGCTTTGTCTCAATATTCTATATCCCATAGCCTTAAGCCTGCTTTAGCTCCTATTCCTATCCACTCTGTGGCTGAAGAAAAGTCACCTAAATGCATGCCACCTTCTCTTTATCATCTGTAAAATGGGTACGGATAGTCGCATGCCCCCTAGGGGACTGAGGGCGAAATGAACTGGTGTAGAGAATACACTTAGAACAGAGTGGTGTGGATGGATAGGAGGTATTTAGAAAATGTCACTCCTTATTTTAAAATAGGAACTCCATGATTGCTGTTTCTGGAAGTGCTTCCAGGTCCTGGCACATGGTAGGTGTTCAGTTAGTTGAAGAAGGCTGCTGTATATTGTGTCAACATTGCCTGGTGGGCTTTGGAAAGGCTAGAGTTGGGGATATAGCTCATACCATCAGAGCATGCAAGCATAAGTTTCTGCCTGGAGTAAAAACACACTGATATTATAACATTTCCTCAAATATTTAATTACTTTATTGCCTCTTTACATATTCTATGTTTACACTTTAGAATTTATTTATGTATTTATTTGGGGTTTGTTGAGGTAGTGTTATTTTTTTTTTTTTTAATTTGGTCCAGGCTGGTCTTGAACTCATGATCTTTCTGTTGATTCAGCCTTCTAAGTGCAGGGGTCACAGGTATGCCATCACACCCAGTTATAATCTATCATTATACTCTGTGTATACCTCTACAAAATGATAAATGTATCCGGGTACTGTCTCCTCGTTCTGCTCTCTGAAATCCTGGTGCCTCTTTCTTTTCTTGCTGGGAGGAATCATGGATGGAGACAGTGCTGGGCTCTGCAGCTTTTCTTCTGATGCTGTGATAGGGGTTATGGAGGGCAGGGACCTTCAAGTGGTTTCACTAGAGAGCTCAACCCTGGGGAGTCAACAACTGTCTTTGTCTGATTCTCAGCTGCCATGGTGCTGTCTAGGAAGGTAAAACAGCACAACAAAGGTCGGACTTCTATTAAACTCCTAAGCTGGGCACACGTTGTCTTATAGAGATGTATTTTTCTGGCAAGACACTCTCTCCCTTCCCTTCACTGTCTGGGTAAGTGGACATACATTTTTTTTTAAACTGGATCCCCTCTGTATCCATTTCTTCCATCTGCTTGCTTCTGAAGGTGAGAAAGAAATTAGACCCTATGAGCAAAGTAGGCACTTTCTTCTTACCCATTTGAACAATTTTGCTTTAATCATTATATCGTTCTAGGTCAATGCTAGTGTTGATTATATCATTGCTTACAAATGTTAATCATGTCTCTGCCTAAGAGATTTTATCTGTTTTCAATTTCTGTGTTTAGGTTGTTACTGCCTTGTAGATGTAACTCACTGTAAGGATAGTAGACCGTCCCTTCTTGTTGTCTACGCCATGGCTCACAGTCTTTCTTTCTTTCCACATGGTGGATGTCTATGTTAGGGGCTTTGAGAGATTTGGGCCTGCTCTGTCTCATTTATCAAAACTTTAGGATGGTTAGCCTATTGCTCAATCTCCATCCCCTATCAAGATAATAAGACCTCTGGGCTCAGCACCACAGCTATGTGTGAATTTTTATTTATGTAGTGCAGAAGAGGGGGTTCTATGCTTGCCAAAGTTGGGCTGTGCTCTCAAACTTCCAGAAGAGCTTTGATTTCAAGTGCCATTTTGCTTTCTGATGAGTGTTTCTGTTGTATGACTCAGGCCACTAGACATGCCTCATGGCTCTCTCCTACTTCTTCCCAGGGCCTGTAGCTAGATGAGGTTTGCTTGCTCACCACCCTTAAAGACTCAGGGATCTATGAGGCAAAAAGATTCTAAGAGTCAGAGGTGGCTGAAGACTCCAAGGGGAAATATCAACTTGCAGACAACACAGGACTGATGCGTATATGAATTCACAGAGACTGTGGCAGCCTGAAAAGAGATGTACACTGGTTTAAAACAAAGTCCTAGCACTGAGAGGAGATGTGGACCCTCCCTACCCCTTGCCAAGAAGGTGTTTGCTTCCATACTAGACTGGGTTGGGAAAGGGAACATAAGTTTTCTCCAATGGAGTGTCACTGGGAATATTGACCTGTACTTTAGTGAAGGCGAATGCCCAGGAATAGTTGGCTGATACAAAATGACTCCTCTGTGTGTGTGTGTGTGTGTGTGTGTGTGTGTGTGTGTGTCTATCTATCTATCTATCTATCTATCTATCTATCTATCTATCTGTCTATCTATTTATTTTTGTCCTATTGATTTTCTGTTTGTAAATTGTCTGATTTTCCCTTCTTTGTTATTGTTTTGTTCTGTAAGTGTCTTTTTTTATTTTTAATGAGGTTTGCTGAATTACAGTGGAACTACTCAGGGAGAGTAGGCATGTCTTTGCCATATCTAGGTAAACCTTCCACTTCTAAATTATTTACAGATTTACTAAATATAGACTGAGCACCAGATATAGGTAGGTGTTGCATTAGAAGCAGTGACAGGGTAGATAACTAGTTAAGTTAAAAATTTGAGAATGAAGAGGACCCAGAAGAGCACATGCACACATGCATGCATGGGTGCAACACACACACACACACACACACACACACACACACACACACACACACACACATACACACACACACACACACACACACACACACACACACACACACACCAGAAATATGGCTAGGTAAGGAGGTGGAGGATTGCAGGCACAGGGGCTTGGTGTAGAATTATTAGTAAGGATGCATTCAGGAGACAAATAGAAATGAGTTGTGCCTTAAAATGAAGGAGGAGGGGCTAGGCTGGTGAGGGAGCCTGGAATGCCATCACAGCCAGAAAGAGCACCTGTGGTGCTGAGGGCAGACTGGGTAAGCAGACAGAGTTTTGTTTCTCTTTGAATTTTTAGAAACATTTCTCCAGATGTGGAGTTGGAGGGACAGTTTGAATGGACAAGAAAGGATGTCAGAAGAGTTATTACACTATTGGAGAATGTAATGTGGGGATGAATTAGGGAGACAGAAGCGGGAACAGAGAGAAGGAGATAAAGTTAAGTGGAAGCAGATTTGAAAGGATGATGTGATGAATCCCAGGCACTGAAGCTGATTTCTGGCTCTGACAACTGGTCCTTGACAGTGGTGTCAGGGATGTAGAGGGCTGAACAGGTATGCGTGGAAAAGATGCTGGGTTCTGTTTAAAGTATGTTGGGGCTTCTCATGAAGGCACTCACCATCAGACTTGGAGCTCTGGCCCTTATCTCTTGGACTGGAATCATTTTCAGAGCAGCAGGAGGGAAAGAGGGCAAGAAAGAACATACTTACAGAGACTGTAGAGCAGATATTTTCATTTACAGGTTTTTTTTTTTTAAATTTAATATGGATAATCCATCCCTGCTGTTGAGATGAGGAGGGTTAAAAATTGCACATGGCCAGGAAGTATCCACGGTGAGATTCAAATCACACATCATGCCCATGTGTGTGCCTATGTTCTTGTGTTTGCCCTTCCCCAGTAGACAGTGCTAACATCATTCTTCACTGTGCCAGCCGGAGCTTGAAAACATCATAGTCATCTTTCCAACTTGGCACGTCTTGCTGGCTTAATCCTCCAGGACACCTAATTCTAATTGCCCATAAACTAGAGATGATACATTAATAACAGGACTCAGATCCCAAATCAGTGCCAGCTTGCTTGATGGATAGGAGAGCCAAGAGAGAATGCTGGAACTGTTAGTGGTGGATTCTAGATTTAGAACGTTTTCTTTTCTTGCACTCTGCCCTGTGCCAACCTCTTGTGACCTATGACCATGGATGTAGACTTCGGTGAAACTGTTCTTCAGCTGAAAGGAGACAATCAGAAAAAAATTCACTCAGGACTGTGTGTGCGTGAAGTTACCTTGGTATTATTGGAATAGAAATAACATGTGAAGGCTTTCCTCTGATCCCCATCAATGTGTCTCCTTCCCCCAGAACAAAAGCTCAGACACAAAGGAAGAGAAATGGCTTAAAGGGATGAGATGGAGAGGAGGAAATAGAACACTGGGGCTGGCAGCCCAGCCATGTTCTGGAGGACTCTTGACCACAGGAGCATGCTGGAGTGAAGTCTGTGTTAAGCATTTTGTGAAATAGCAAAGAAAAAACCCACAGCTGCTGGGCTGGGCTTCTTGAAGCCATAACCTTATTAAAAGTTGTGTTTTGATCCTTGGAAGCAGATCCTTTATGTGTGTGTGTGTGTGTAAAGGAAATGAATCCTGGTATGAAATTCTGTTCCATTGCATTTATTCTGAAAGATGTTCCTGCTCACTGGGCCAGGGAGTTACAAACATGCAGACACCACTGAGAAGCCAATTTTCAGGGATTCTGATTGTCAAGACTCAGTCTGGAGGAGCAAGCTACAGCTTGCCTGCATTGGAGTCCAGCCAGGAATGAAGACACCCATTCACCAAATGCTCCTGAGACAAGGAGTGGGGAGCAGCTCAGACTGGTATTAAGGTTCTGATGAGAGCACATGGGTCCAGATTCAAAATCATAGCTAAGGACAAGAAGGCTGTCATTGCTTCAGCCACAGAGGTGGCCAGGGTTGACTGGACCATATCATCAGCCATAGCTGTGACAGCCTTCATGACTTAGACTCTCTAAAAATAACTTGCTTCTGTGTACATCTCAGTGAATTGTCTTTAGGTGGTTCAAGTCTAACTAAGTAATTCTGGAGCAAGTACAATCTCTGCCTCCATTAGAGCTCCCATAGCAAGCCTCTATGGATGTTTCTCCTTTGTGTGAAGTACAGCATTCTAGCCCACATAGTGGCCACTTCAAACAAAGCATTGCCAAGTAGACAGCATTATCATAGGGTTGTATATAGTTAGATCATGGCTGACTGGTCCTGAACATAATATTCCTTATCCCGAGAGGGAACTTGGCTCAAACTGAGGTAGCATTCTGGTTATATTAGTTCACCACAATGGTAAGAGAGTGGTGCTCAGAAGAGCACAGTGAACTGAGTGAAAGTCAAGAATCCCAGAATAGTGCCCCAATACCCTCCAAGGCTCAACTGGTCTACTCTATTATGGAGATAGGAACCTCTATGGACCTGTGTTCAAGGTCAAGGATTATAAACAGGCAGCTAACCTAGTAGCTGTATGGCCCCAGGAGGAGGGGATGGATCAATCAGAAAGAGACTTTGCCTTCTGTGCTGTGGATTAATTTGATTGTGATTTCACCTCCAGAGATACCAAGGATGAGGTGAAAGGTGAGATGAAGGTATCTATTCAGATTCCTGCCATCCAAGAGGCTTGGCATGACTCTAGCCCTTGTACAGTGAAATATGAGTGACTATTCCATACAAGATGCATTCAGGAGTGTGTCTGCTCAGTGATGAATGGGATATAACTTAGGTAGAGATTTAGCTATTGCAGTTGAAAGAGCTTGACACTCTGTGTCACCTGTCTAGATGCCATCAGAGAAAGCATTAGTGGTGAGCACCCCATGCCTTGTTCCTTTAATGACTGGTCCTTTCAGTCACTGATACATATATATGTCGTCTGTTTTTCTTTTTCCTTTCTGAGACAGGCTTTTGCTGTGTAGCCCAAGCTAGCCTAGAACTGGGTGTTCTTCTGCCTTTGTATCCTAAGTGCTGGAATTACAGGTGCACACTGCTTCCCCTAGCTTATCTGGAATTACAGATGCACATTGCCACTTCTAGCTTTTCTGACATTATAGGTACACACTGCCCCTCCTGTCTTATCTGGGTTATAGGTGTACACAGCTACACTTGATCTGTTTGGAATTATAGGTGTTTAAGACCATTTTGTCTTATCAGGATTGTAAGTGAACATTGTCACTTCTAGTTTATCTGGGATAGCGGTATACGGGCCACTTTCAGTCATGGTTTAAAGGAAACGTTGATGAAATTCATACTGTGTGTCAGACCCTGTGATAAAAGAACTGGTGACGTAATGATGAGATCAGCCAAAGCTTCATCTTCACTGTGGTCTGGGTACAAAAGCTGAAGGTGTGGCTTTGCTGTAGAGAACAGTTTTCTGAACGTTGGCACAGACTGTCCACTTTATCCTCACTGCCTTTTTGAGAAGAAAGCCACATATTCCCATTTGAGAGAAAAGGACAGTCTGACATCACTGTGAGGAAAATACCTAATGAAACAGCTTAGAGAAGGAAAGATTTATTTTGGCTCACAGTTCCGGAGATTAAGTCTATTTTGGCTGGATGGAAGGCAAGGCAGAGCCTCTCAGGTCATAGCAGCAGGAATGTGTGACAAAGATAACACCATCATTCTGGACCACAGATATAAGACAAGAAGTGGGCAAGGATAACATAGCACCCAGGGACCCACTTCTAGTGACCTGCTCCCTCCAAGTGGCTCCCGTCTCTTAGAGTTCCACAAGCCTTCTGTGTTGGTTAGTTCTATGTCAGCTTGATATGAGCTAGAGTCCTATAAGGAGATAGCTTCAATTGACAAAATGCCTTCATAGTATAGGGTTATAGGTAAGTATGTAAGGCGGTTTTTAAAGTAGTGATTGCTGTGGAAGTTCATTGTAGGTGGTGCCACTTTGGGCTGGTGGTCCTGGTCTCTGTAAGAAGACAGGATGAGCAAGCCAGTAAGCAGCACTCTTCAATGGTCCCTCTATCACCTCCTGGCTCTGTGTTCCTGCCCAGTTCGAGTTCAGTGGACTCCTTTCCTCCTCAAGTGTTTCATCACGGTAACCATAACTAAGACAACTGTCTAAATAGTGCTACCAGCTGAGGTCCAAGCACTTAAGATATCAGTGTGTAGGAGACATGGCAGATTCAAACTGTAAGAGCCAGACACCGAGTATTGCATTCGTTGGACTTGATGCATGTGCCTGGGCTGAGGAAGGGTCTTCTCCTTCCAACTGCCTCCTTTGACCTTCCACAAACTGTGATGTTCTGAGCGAAGGAGGAAAGACAGTTTTCAGAATAAGGATTAGAAATCAACCTTAAGAACTTCCATGAAAAATTACGAGAAAAAAAAATACTTGCTCACTAAGTTACTTTCACATTCCCTTCTGGTTTTAAATTCCCATAGCACATGTCCTCTGAGTGGTTCAGGGTATTTAACTTCTTGTATTGCTAGGCAAATATTTATCTTTGTGGATAAGGCAATCCAGAGCAGCCACAGGCCTCTATGAAAGGAGTCTCTCCTCATTTTGTAGTTTACAGGAGTCCTGAAATCTTGAGGTTTCTCCTTTCGTTCTGGGTTAGTCCAGAGGCTGCAAGAGCTGAGCCTGGCTGGGGAATTCTGGTGCTGCAGTGAGCAAGGGAGCCTGCTAAATATCAGGTAAACAGACCTTCAGAAGAGTGGCCAAGACACACACAGGCAGAGACAGTGAGCAGAGAGACAGAGAGCAGGGGACCCGATATTGTCACTGCACCTGTTTCTAAATAGAAGTATAAACCAGATTCACCATTTTGAAACCAGAGTTGGTTTGGTCCAAGGCAAGCACGGCTGCAGGCCATTTCAGGTCACCAAGTCTGTTTTATCTCTAGATCCCTGGGATAGCTGGTCTGGGGGTAAAGGCAGTGACTCACTCCATATGCCTACTACCCAAGGCCTTTACATGCGTACACACATTTCCTAACTGTACAGGGAATTCATGGAGGTTAAGCCACACTCCCAGGGACACACAGCTGCCAGGAGAGCTCTCACTTAGACTTCCACTGACATCTCATAGTGCCCAGCTAATTCATTCACTTACTGTCCTTAGGACTTACATAGGCAAGTGGAATCACCCCATTTTATGGTGGGACTCATAGTGGGCGAATTGGACACTTAAAGCTTAAGGTCCAAACTTCCTATTTTATAGAGAGGAATTAGAAGCCCAGGGTGATGAAGGGACCTGTCCAGCAATTGTCACTTACTTGAGTTGCGGCAAGGAACAGAACTAAGTACCTAGGTTTTCAGGCACTCTTGTGATAATATCCCACTTGTGGACCCTTCTTTTCTAGCATTCCTACCTAGGAGTGTCTAAGGTAAAAGAGTTGAAATCATGCTACATGTGTCCATCCACACTATGTTTGTGTGTATACATGGACAGAGACATATATGAGAGCACACCCCTCTGCACCTCTGTTCATTAACTTTTAAATCGTTACAGCTCTATCAGTCACCTGAGAAGGAAAGTTCTTGGTAGCAAAGCAGACCAAGCCGGCTCTTCAGGGGTAGCTGTGTTAGATGCCTCTCTCCATCTTTCTTCCTTTACTCCCTCCTTCCTTCCCTCTTTCATTTTAGATTTTGAGGAAGAGTATTGTGACAAATCCCTGGGTCTCAGGAATGCAGCTCATCAATATGAGCTGGCCAAGGGCCAGAAGCCAGGCCACTGGTGTAGCATGGACTTAGGCATAGCAGGTGTGCGTGGAGCAGTGCATGCGAGAATGATACCTGTTTCTTTCCACATAGAAGTTGTCCATGACCATTCAGGGCCACTATTCCCACTGGAGCAAATAGACAGGTTTATATTACCAGTCTAGCTTGGTTTGCTTGGACAAGGTTTTAAAGCAATTTGGATCAGTAACTGATGTTGTAAAAAGTGGAAATTTTCTAGTAAAAGATGGAATTCCGTCTGCCTTAACACATGAGGTCCATATCTCAGAGTCACAGTCCAGAGGTGCTGGGTGATGAGCATCTTTTGTCTGCTAGACAGGTGGGTTCTCCCATTTGGCACAGTCCCCATTGCTGCTGTGACTTCCAGTCCTTTCCACCTGAGATGTGCTTTTCCCTAGGTCTGGTAGGCATTTGACTTTGTGAGCTAAATCCATAGCCACATGAGAACTGAAATGGGTTTGTTCTCAGAGGCATCAGTGTGAACTCGAAGGGGACAAGAATGAGGCTTTCAACACCAAAGGGGTGGATGCCCCAAGCAAAGCAGACTGCCAGGATGACATTCACCTTCCTGCACTGGAGAGTCTACCTGTTTGGATGAGTGTCTCTGCGTGTGGAAGTTATACCCAAACATATGTAGGTGTGGTCTTAGGTGGTGGTCATGTTTTTGGGTGGTATGAGTTACTGCTTATGCATGTGTGAAGATGTGTGTGTGTGTGCATGTGTGTATCTATGTATATGTATATATGGGTTAGCATGTATATGTATATATGGGTCAGCATGTATATGTATAGATGGCATAAATATATGGATGTATGTGTATATGTATGGATGTGTGTTTATGTGTATAGGGGTGTGTAAGAGTATGTGAATGGGTGTGTGTGCTTGCATCACTCAGTGTGTGTATGTCCGTACAGTGTTGAGAGGTCTGACCTGTGACCTGTCTCCTCTCTCAGTTGATACCTTGTCCTCGGTAGGCATCAGTGAAGTAGTCATCCTGATGGGGACGCAGCTCTTTGTCACAGAGAGGACAAGATTTTCCTCCCTTCACTAGCTGAGTGACTGGTAATCTCAGTGTCCCTCTGCAAACACAGTCTGCTTGTGATGCTCTGAACCTGCAGTAGCTCCACCTCCCAGAGAGACCTGTGGTCAGTGGAGGCAGAGTTTGTAGCTTGCTGCTCTGCTGTATCCTTCTAAGGATGTGAAAGGAGACCTTGACTTAAGATTGATTTTTAAATAAAGACATGTTTATCGTCTGGGGCTTGGATTGCAGGCTGGATTATTTTCTTGCAGGAAACAAACAACATTTTAATGGATTCCACTCGTAGAGAATGAAAGCCTGGAACTTTGTGCCTGTCCCTCTGGTGCAGATGCTGGTGACTAACTGATGCTTATCACTGCCATCAGGAGGAGCACAGCTGGGACCCAGCCTCCTTCCTGCCCTCCTGACAGGGTCCTGTCCTGTCTCTGCCTGCTGGTTGTTCTGTCAGCAGAGTTTGGATCTTCACAGAGGTTTTTGTTATTGTTGTTGTTTTGTTTTGTTTTCTCTTCACTCCTGAGTACACATTGCAAGGCGAAAAGTGTTGTTGAGTGGTTAACCTGGTACAATTTCCAGCAAAGGCGAGGGGGCAGCGTCCAGATCTGAACAGAGCATTGCATTGCTGGGATTGATAGCTGCCACCCACCTGTCCTTCTGCCTTTCTTAAGGATGTGCAGAATCTGAAGTGCATTTGCCAAGAGATGAATGATGCTCCCTGTCTTCCCATTGAGGCTTCCTAGAAAAGGAGAAGGGAACACATTCCTGGTCCATGCAAGGAGCAATGGCCTGGAGGGTAAGAGGCGTCACAGCTAATGGGGACTGACTCCTCCATGCAGATCACAGTATATTTCCACAAATGCCTTAGCCTTAGGAGGCTGGCTCTGCTGCTGTCCTGTTTGTATGTGGGAAGGCTAAGGAGCAGAGAGGCTTGGTAACCTCTTCCGAGCCACACAGTGAGAAAGGTCGGTACTTGGCTTTGAGCTCTGTGGTGTATCAGTTGCATTCTGCACTCCAGTCAGCTCTACACATCCTACTATTTTTTACTTAAAGCTTCGGTGGAGGCTGAGCATTTCTGTTTCTGCAGCTAATTTTATTTATTGATGTTCTGTTCAGACCACACATGATAATAATAATAACGGAATTTATTCTCTCCTTAGGATATGTTGGAGATTATGCAAATGTTTAAAATAGATTCATGATGATTACAGGAAGTGGCTGCAGACATTTCTTAGGATCTGACAGGCAAGGTTAGATATGACTTAGTGACCCACGGAGCTTGTCCCTAGAACCTACCTCCTGTATCCACGGTGCTTCATCCTACTGTCTCCCCATCTGACACCTGCTCTGCTTCAGTCATGGGATGCTCATGCTGATGGCTTAGAGTGCTGGCTGATCTCCATATGGCCATGTACATACCATCTTCTCTGCTCAGTGCTGCCTGTGTCCCCAGTCCCTCAGATTTCCATCAGTGTGACATAACACAGAAACAAAAAATTTAAAAGCAGGAAGAATTTCCTTTGGTTCATGGATTCAAAGGCTTTTGTTGTGGTCTGTTGCCTTAGTTGCCTTTAGGTTTGTGGTGAGGCAGCATATGAGGTGGGGGACAGAGACACTCCGCTTATGGTGGCTGGGAAGCAGAGATAGACAGAATGGAGTTCTGATAAGTAAGCCCCCATGGTTCCAGTGATCTGATTTGTTTTTGCTATGGACACACAATATCCTTAGGACTACATCAACTCCCAGTGCTGGGACCAAGATTTTATGACACATGGACCTTTATGGAATCTTCCAGGTCCAAGCTACAGCATCCTCTACCCCTTAAACGAGTCACACTTCAAGAACTAGACCAGGCCTTGGGAAGGTCTCCTCTTCCTGTGAGGGAAGAGTTGATCCAATAGGCAAGGTTAGGTATGACTTACTGACCTATGGAGCTTGTCCCTAGAACCTCTTTCCCAAGGATCTTTTTACTCTGTGTAGTAGTGCTGTACTTAAGTGGAAGCTATGGGAAGCTTTTCTCATAAGAACAGACAGCTTCCATTTATCTGTCTCCTTGGAACCTACTCTGGTGACTGGTATGTTGCAGTGTTCACTAAACACCTCCATAAAGTATCAGTCTGCATCTCTTGTGCCAAGAAGGGAGGGGGCATTGAGTGAGCTACATCTTCATGTTTATCATCTTTCTGGCTCTCTCCCCCCTTACCTTGTTTTCTTGCTTCAAAAATTAACTAGTGGAGGAAAGAGTGACGAACTAGCCCAAGAGCTGGCAAGTATTCTCTAAAGCTACTGAACAATGTTGGTATCTTCTTTTTCTCTCCTCCTCCTCCTCCTCCTCCTCCTCCTCCTCCTCCTCCTCCTCCTCCTCCTCCTCCTCCTCCTCCTCCTCCTCCTCCTCCTCCTCCTCCTCCTCCTCCTCCTCCTCCTCCTCCTCCTCCTCCTCCTCCTCCTCCTCCTCCTTCTTCTTCTTCTTCTTCTTCTTCTTCTTCTTCTTCTTCTTCTTCTTCCATTTGTAGGCAGTATAGCCTCTATCCCAACTAATTTACTCTGCCCTTGTACCTTGTACCGAGTCTCAGTCTAGAAAAGTCTGGTCATTTTATACAGAAAGGAGACACTAAGGACTCTGTTTGGCAGTCAAGGTGAATTTAGTTGCCTAAACCATGATCTTTAACTAGTTCTTGAAGAAAAGTATTATCCATTCAGTGCCAGGCACAGTGTGACCTTGAAGCCATCATTTCTCAACCATCTGGATATCATCCTTGTGCAGGTGTTAGAGGAAGGGACTTATGTATAGAATCAGCTGTGTATGGTTATGTCCTTGCGTTTGACTACATGATCTTGGACCTCCCATTTTTCATCTCTTATACTTAGGTCATCATACTTACCTCAGCAACACTGGGATTGAATTTAGAACTTTGTGCATGCTAGATAAGTGTTCTACCCTGAGGCTACATTACCAAATATTGCTTTAATGGCACAAGATCTTTTTTTTTTTAATAGCAATCGTCCTTTCTTTATTCTTCTTTTTGAGGCAGGATCCTGTTGCACAGTGTTTACATGGTAGCCCACACTAGCACTCAAACCCACAGCCATTTTCTTGCCTCAGCCTCCTGAATGCTAGATTCCAGGTATGTGGTAGTCTCCACATACCAGATTACTTATTTCAAAACATTAATATCTAAGTTTAGATGTGCTCTATTTTTGTTTATTTATTTATTTTTTATTAGATATTTTGTTTATATACATTTCAAATGCTATCATGAAAGTTCCCTATACCCTTCCTCCATCTTGCTCCCCTACCCACCCACCCCAGCTTCTTGGCCCTGGCATTCCCCTGTACTAGGGCATATAAAGTTTGCAATACCAAGGGGCCTCTCTTCCCAGTGATGGTTACTACATAAAGCAAGCTGGCTTTGACTTTGCTTTGTAAGCCAGGCTTGCTTTGAACCCATGTTCTCCTACTTGCCTGGGCCTTTAGAGTGCTGGGGAGGGTTGGGATTCTGGGTTCCTCAAATGATTTTCATGGATGTATCATTTGGAAACTTTTAGTCTGCGTCAGGCACATAATAAAAGATTCAGAAAACATTAATTTGCCTTCCTGCAAACTTTCCTTCGAAATTCTCAATCTTTCACAAAACATGGAAAAAACTAAAGCAGCACTGTAAAAGTCAGTGGGGCTCAGCGAGGTCTCGTGTCTTCAGGATTCTAGGAGACTTTGAAAAGTGAAAGACATTTAGAGCGCTAGGAATGTATCGTCTCTAACTGTCTTACGTTCTTTTTGAGAGAGAGTGAGAAAACTTTGACATTTCATTTTCACACCTGTAATGTTACAAGTCGAGCTGGAGCTTGGGAATCAGGGGTGGCTATGATGTAATAGGAGCAGGAGAGGCAGTGACGGTGAACTCTGGGCAGGCCTGGGATGGAGATACCCCTCGCTCCGCAGTACAGGTGGGTTTGGAAACTCTAAGGTGCTTCAGGCATTTTCACCCATGCTCCAGGAGCAGGACTAGGTACCCCATTTTTTCTTCTAGGAAAAAGAAGTTGGCTCTCACCATGTTCCACAGTTCTGTGCTACATCGTACCTCCATGTGTGCACTCCACAACTGCTATGTGTGGTGTAGGCAACTAAATGTCACAGAGATACTGTCTGGTCCCTCATATGCCCACACTTCCTGTGTCTTGTTCCTGGATGGCACTGAAGCAGAAAGTTCTGTGAAGTCTCTCTTTAACCTGGGCTGACTTCACCAGGCCTTTGGTTCAATAGGTATGCTTTAGTTAGTTTGTTTGTTTTTGTTTTTTCATTAAAAATCATTGAATTTTTGGTAGCATTTTATCCAGTCACTAGGGAGTGGGGTCTTCCCTGGTGGAGATTTTCCCCATGAACTGGATTTGCC
This sequence comes from Mus caroli, assembly GCF_978045245.1. Lineage (NCBI taxonomy): Eukaryota > Metazoa > Chordata > Mammalia > Rodentia > Muridae > Mus > Mus caroli. Next base: position 21,739,869 of record NW_028227263.1, on the reverse strand, counting down.
ATCCTGCCCACCTCAACAGCCTGGGCTTCCTAACAAATTGTAGGAGCAGTTAAACAGCATAAGCCACCAAAAACAGAACTGCAAGGAGGCTGAATATGAGTTTAAGGCCAATCTGGGCCCATAGGATAAGAGCCTGCCTCAAAACAATGAATGAATAGCTATGTAAACTACATAAAATTTGAAGAAAAAGAAAACAACAACATGGAGTTTACCATAATTGGGAATTTATTTCTCTGAAAGGTTAAGAGAGCTTCCTGGACAGGGGCTGTGTGTTATGGGTCATTTTTAGCCCTAATACACAAGCTGATAGCCAGCACTTAATGAGGGCTTAACAATGGTAGTTTCTGAACAATGGTTATTATTTAGACATTTAGAGGGGACATTTTCAAGTTGACAGCTTGAAATTATCTTAAATGTTAGCAGTTGTCAGGACAAAGACATTTTCAAAGTCGACTGACCGTCCTTTTAAATTCCTCTGCCAGTCTGATCTTGGTTAGGAATCTCAGTGCCTTGGCCACCACAGCACAGTAGCCTAGCTCATGGTGGTACTGTCTTTCTTCCTGTTGTTCCTAATGGCTGTTTGTGGGCTTTTCTCTTGAGTGCTTCTGGGCTAGGAACATCACCCTTCAAAGCACACCAGGTTCTGAAAGTTTTACCCTGAGAACTAGTCCACAGTGTGCAGGTAAACCCGTGGGAGGTCTGGTCTGTGCGTGCAGTGAGAATGGGGCAGGGCACATGGTCTCAATGAAATCCTGCACACAAACTCTCCAGTGGTCAGTAGGGGTGACATATAACCTCACAGCCACAGCAAGAGTCCCAGGACAGCTTTGCAGCTTGAGATATAGCTAAACGTTGCTTGGCTGCCTACCTGGCTAAACTCTCCAAGGCAAGCATAATGGCCCCTAGTCTACATTGAAGAAAGCCAGGATGGGGAAATGGCTCAGTGGCTAACATACTTAGTGAGCAAATGTGAGGACTGGGGTTCTGATCTTAAAATGCATATAAAAAGCCAGGTGGGTGTAGTGGTCCACCTCTAATGCCAGCACTTGGGAGGTAGAGATAGCAGAGGCCAATTGATTAGTTAGAGTAGCTAAATCAGCCCGCCCAGGCTTCAGAGAGACCCTCAGTAAATACAGGGGGAGAGAGAAAGAGAGATTAAGGTTGACTTGATGTCAACCTCTGACCTTCACATTCACATGTGCATGTTCCCCCACTACACACACAGCTGCCATACATGCCACATACATGAACACTGCAAATACACACATATATCACATTCATTTTCATCCAAAACAAAAAGAAAAAGGATTCAAGAACTATCCCAAATGCATGGTAGGTAGGAACAATCAATGCAAACCCAGATCCCTTGCTGCTAATGTCACCCAGGAACTCTCAAACCAGCTGCCTGGGTTTCACTTCTGGCTCCGCTGCTGGTGGGCAGTGTGACCTGTGACTCGTTGCCCTGTAAAGATTTAGTGTCTGAAGAGATGGGTTTCCTGAGAACACCTTCATAACGTCTGTCTGCACTCTGCCCATAGTTCACCCTGGCTCCCTCTCCTGGTCTCTTGTGGCTTCTCTTTCTCCCACTGTGTTGCCCTTCCATCCCTTCGCATGGCCTTTATCTGTATAGATTTGCAGTTGGCTCCCGAATATGAGTACAAGCATGCTTAACGTTTTCCCTGATCTTACTTTTTCCTCTGATTTCCTCGAGTTTCCTTCATCCTTAATAGTCTTCCTCCTAATTTCATGTATGTATGTATGCATGTATGTATGTATGTTTATTTTTCCCTGCATATGAGAGAAAGCATGATATTTGTCTTGAGGATTCTGCCTCTTCCACTTAGCACAGTGTTCTCCAGTTCCTGTTCTACTTGTTCTCCGGCTGGTGACGTAATTTTATTTTTCTTTATGGGTGAGCAAACATACAGACAAAATTTCGTAAAATATTTATTTATTTATTTATTTATTTATTTATTTATTTATTTATTTATTGTGTGTTCCTGCACACATAAACAGCATACACACCACAGAGGTCAGAAGAGGGCATAACGATCTTTCGGATCTGGAGCTACAAAGGGCTATGAATCACCCAATTTAGCCCATCCTAAAAAGAAATCTCTGCAATGAGGAAGAAAAGTAAACAAAACAGCCAGACATTAAGCTACAACCTGGACCTTACACAGCAAAGATCTTCTTGTCCCTGGACATTCAGTGCTGCCTTGCAGAGAGACAGTGGGTGAAAGTCTTCAGGACTGTTGGAAGTACCAAGTGCTCTTCATTACTGAGCCAGGTCTCCAGCCCATAGGCCAAGTTTTATAGACCTACCCGTTGATGGGCATCCAGACTGATTCTGTAAATGAGCTTGTGTGAACTTTGACATTTTACCTAATCTATCCATGCCCTCTGTGTCTTCATCTGCAAAGGGGCATAGTAGGCTTCTGTATCTCTGTGAAGATGATGTGATGTAGGTTGAAGGAAGTGCCTAGGATGGTGCCTGGCAGCCAGCCAGCAGTGCAAACATGTGTGCTGTCACATGAGACCCTGAATGCACCACACACCTGCTCTCTCCTGAGCTGTCAGCTACCTAGGCTCTGTATTCATCTTTTTGATGGGCCAGTTGGCTGATAACAGAGTCTCTTTGCATATCACAAGGTCTCCTTCACTCACTGTTCCTCTGTAAGGCAGCACTGAATTTCCAGGGACAAGATCTTTGCTGTGTAGAGCCCAGCTTGTAGCTTAATGTCTGGCAGTTTTGTTATTTCTCTTCCTCATGGCAGGAATTTCTTTTTTAGCATGGAATAAGTGGAGTGTTATTTATGCAAGGCCTCGGTGACTCAGTGGCGGTCGCACCCACTGCATTTATGTATCGTTTGTGAACTGGCAGATTGATCCATCAAGAGCCTCAGGGGCATGCACACATCTCATTCTGTTACTCTATGAAGACCTCGGATCTGCTGTCTGTTTGATGTGCTGGGTATGTGTACAGCCCAGCTTGCAGGGCTTCAATAGGAAGGACTCTAGAGGATGAATCTGGACAGTGACTGCTGCTGGCAAAGCCTCTACAAGATGGGCAACTGTTGATCACCTTGTGCCCTTCCATCAGAAAGGCTGCTCGTGACTAAAGAATGGTCTAGCTGAAGGGACTTATTCTGTTTAAAATAAAATAGTATCTGGGCTTAGCTTATGGTTTGGGAGAGAAAGCTGCAGCAGTGTTTCCGTCTCACTTCCTACCTGCAGACCTCCCTAGCTCTCCTGCCATCCCACCCTCTGACGCCTTAGCAAGACTTAGAAGGCTTTTATCATGTTCCTTATATCTCCAGGTGCCTGAAAACTCTCTGCTCCCAGCACACGCACACCTTCTATGCAGACTCACTCCCCACTAGTTCTTGGTTGGTCTCTTTCAAGTGACACTTGCTCATGGCTGACCCCTCTTGCATAAACTCTTACTTTGTCTGGAAGATACTTCCTTCTCTTCTCCACTGACTACCCAAGCTGCTTGACTTGTCCATGACTGAGATGTGTCATTTCTGACAAAATCATCCTCTGTCTGGATGTACCAGACTCAAACATCCTATTGAAGTAGGAAAAAATATATACCCACGGATATCAAATATGCATATTATCACTACAGGACACGACTCTTCTTTTTAATCAATTTATTTCCCTATTAGTGCTATCTGTACCCTTCCAGTGGGAGCTTCTGCTCCGCAAAGCATCAGGAATGATGCTTTGGATGATGCTACCATGAAACGTGGGTGGGGATCCTCTAGGGATCTATACATGCTGCTGTCTACACATGGTGAATAAACTCACCTTGCATTCAATACAATACTGGAGTGAATATTTTATGACCTCACTGTGTCGATTTGGTCTTTGCCTAATTAGTTCTACTTGGAATCTGCCAATTTATACATTCATAAACTGGGATTCAGTTGACACTCATTTATTCAGCAAGTATTTTGGTGTCTCTGTGTGTCAGGTGCAGGTGTAGGCCAGGGGGATTGATTTTGCAGAGAACATAATAACTCATATGCATGTACAATAGATGCTTAGGCATGGGCTACTAATTAATTTAGATACTATGATAGAATGAGCCTTATAAATAACAGGAGCAGCTTATGAAGATGAATCAGCAGGTGCAAAGGTCCTGAGGTAGGTGGATGCCTAATTGTAGAAGAGACATACAATCACAAGGATCCTAGCTTACAAACTGAGAGAGGCGGGAAGGCAGTGTGATGGGGAACATGACTGCATTATGTGTGAGCAGCACTATTCTGGCCACTGTGCCAAGAGCAGGTTGTATTAGCCAAATGTGGGAAAAAGGGCCATCTATTCTGCCTTCCCTGGGAGTGGGGTTGGGTGGACTGGGACAGAAGGCTGTACAGACATCCACTGTGGGGAGGGCTGTAGTGGGCTGGACTAGAAGGCGTGTAGCCATCTGTGGAAGGACTGTGGTGGGCTGGACCAGGCTCTAGACCCCTGAGGATCCCTCATGTCCACTCCTAGCAGCACTCTCTTGTCTCTGTACTGTCCACAGCAGAGCTTCCTTCCTTTGTACCTTGTTCTTTGTACCTCTTCCTTTGTGCCTCTTTCTAGGGTGTTGTCATTTTCTTCTCCCTGTGTTCTCATCACTTCTGTGTGAAGTTTTATAACAGCAATTATCATGTTAGAGCAAATGGTGATTTGAAGCCTTTCTTTTTAGTACTTTATTAGCATATGTTAATTGTACAAAGTAAGACATCTTGACATTTCCATATATGCGAACATTCACCTCTCTCTTACTTTTTCTTAGCCTTTCTCTTATCCCTTTTCCTTCCACATGCCTTAACCCCCTTCCTGATGTTTTTTTTTTCCTTGAACTTTCTGATTTTTTTTTCTTGAACTTGCTTCACTTAACTTACAAATCATTTGCAATTTATTCCTTTGTGAATTTTCATGGACTAGTTCACGGTCCCAAGTATAATATGAATTCATATTGCAAGTCTACCTCATGAAAATTTGCACATCCCCCATATTAGGAATATATGGCAGGCAGCTCTCATCATAGTCTTTGATGGTTACACCTCTGTATCAGCCATGCAAGGTAAATAAACAAGAGACCATTGAGAGGATGAATGAGATACAGGGGAAAGATTTGATTTTGAGTTGACATTATCAGGGTGGGGACTTTAATCATATCTTTTCAGTTCATCCCCATATAACCTAATTCGGCATATATTGTCTCCATTGTGCAGATTAGAGCACTGAGTCTCAAGGAATCAAGTTACCCAGTTGGTAAGTGGCTCTGTTGGGGCTTTCCCTCCTGAGTCAGTCTATTTCTAGTCTCATAGAGAGAGCAACAACAAACCAAAGCATTAAAACCATTCAAGTCCAACTTGAATAAGCAATGACCTTGCTGGAGCTATTACAGGAGTTACTCACAGAAGCCTGGGGGACTTCTGCAGCTACAGAACCCCAGAGCTCACTGCACGGTGTTGATGACTCCTGGAGACTGCATCATTGGCTTCTCCTGTGCACCTTGCAGTCAGCTTTTCTGAGCAAGACTCCTGCAGCAACTCTCCACCTGCTTAAATAGCTAGGGAGGTGCCTTCTGAATTTGGTTAAGTGTTTTGTTAGTTCAGTGACCCCAGTGAACCCAGAGGGCATGTGTTTCATCCTTAGTAACCCAGCTACACAGCATGGCAGAAAAGGACTCTACCCCACAGCCATGGGCATTGGATGCTGAACATTTTCCCTAAGACACATTGTCCACTGGTCCATTAGGAAACAGTCAGTCATCATTTCTGTTCATCTGGATGTAATGAAACCCAATAAAGAACGCTGCCACCGTTATTCTGGGTCACAGTCCTGTCTGCCCAGGGTTGGCTGTGCTTCTCAAGCAATTCCACTGGCTGAGAAGAGAATTAGCTCTTTTAGTTTTCATTTCCAAAGGATTGTGGTTCTTGGGATGGAGAACTCTTCAAACTCGAACCAGGGTCTTACAGGAGCTACAACCAACAAAGACTGGGGAAAGCCAACCAGAAGAGTGAACACAATGGCTCACCAATGCTGCTGTCGTCCTCGGCCAAAGAATGAGCAGTTCAGAGAAGTTAAGTGATGTAGCTGAAGCCTCACGGAAGCTTGGTGTTAAGCCATATCTCAGCCCTGTGCTTCTGATATCAAAGTTCACGATCTTGCCTCCTCTTCACCACTCACCCCATTCATTTGTGTCATCAACTAGCTAGCTGGCCGGCCAACCAGCACTGGCTGCCAGCCTATGACTGGCAGACACGGATTAGGCTTAGCTCACTATATAACCTTGTAAGTGTTCCTTGTAAGAGAAACTATTTTCTGGATTGCAGCCCTCCTTTTGGATGTTCTGAAAAACATCTCCTTTGAGAAGGCACATCCAGTCCTTATTGGATCTTTAGAGATTCCTTTCCACCCACCTCTCTTGTTTTCGATTCTTGCCATGAAGTCAGACAGAGAGGCAGGAGGATAGAAGCAACAAGCACACCCACGCTTGTTTACAAGAGAGAAGCATTTCTGATGGGCCCTTGGAAGATGGACAGCACCAGTGTGCCACTGTCGGCTTGGCATCTCAGTGTGCTTTGTATTTATGGCTCCAGCATCACCAGAGGAGGTGTCCTTTAGCACCAATTTCATTCTGAGGTCCCAGGGTTGGTTATAGCTCCAACTCCAAGTGAGTAATGAGTGTGTCCTAGGAGGCAAGCAGACACATGAGGGTGAACTGTTGTTTCACGGATTTATAGTTGATTCTCCACTTGATTCACTTCCCAGGGTGCCACTGTGAGTGAGTCCTGAGCTGCTGCTGCTGCTGCTGCTGCTGCTGGGGCACTCCCTGCAGCCCTGTGTCTGTCCATGCCTCCCTGTGAGCTTAGGGCAGCCAAGTTCTGCCCTTCCTGTAGGGTCAGCCTGTTATCATAACCCTGGTGGCCCCTGATATCACACCAGTGAGGACCAAGCTCTTCCAAGACAGTTCAGCATTCTGGGCTAAAGCCTTTGGCTCTACTGAGTTCTGGGGATTAGTAAAACCTGTGTTGAGTCATTTGAACAAATCTATGTAAATTACAAGGTAATCCCTACATAAATGATAATTATTTTTATTATAGTATTAAGCCATTCCCCCAAAAGAGGAGAGCAAAGAATTGCAACAGTGGTTTAAATACCAACTCAGTGGCTAACTCTCTTGACTTGGGCAAGGTGCATTTCGTGCATCTATAAAATGGGGCCAATGATGGGGTCCATGTTACAAGATTGTTGTGAATTTTACACAGGACGCGACATTGAAAGTATTTTGAAAAGGTCAGTAAATATACATAGTTATTGGAATTGATTTAACTATCATTATAGACATTAGCAAAAGAAGTCCCTATGTTAAGGGACAGATGTTTACAAATGAATATTTTTAAATGCTATATGTGGGGCTGGCAAGATGGCTCAGCTGTTAAGAGCACTGACTGCTCTTCCAGAAGTCCTGAGTTCAATTCCCAGCAACCACATGGTAGCTCACAACCATCTGTAGTGGTATCTGATACCCCTTTCTGGTATGTCTGAAGATACTGACAGTGTACTCATATACATAAAGTAAATAAAATAATTACTTTTTAAAAAGCTATATGTGCAGGTTCATATATGTATACATTCATAATCCATGTGCATACCAAATTGTGTATGGAGGTCAGAGGACAACTTGTGGGAACTGGTTCTGGCTTCTACCATCCGGGACCCAGGGATTGAACTCGGGTATTGGGCTTGGCAGCAAGTCTCTGAGCTATCTTGTCAGCCTGTGGGATAGGATCTTGAAGTTGTTTTTAGTTTTTTCTTTTATTCTCTTCCATCTTTAGATTCTCCTCAGTTGGGCTGGTTTAGTTGTTAATGTTGAACAAAAGTTCTGAAAGGCTCCCGCAGCTTCCTGCTACCTAGTCATAGAAGGTTTCAAAACCTTGCTTGTACACTGGGAATGAAAACATGGACTCAAGCCGCTGCCTAAACCTTGGGTGTAGTCTCCAGGGCTTGCTTCACATAGGGTGTCTTGCTGTCAGATGATGGAGGGTGTTGCCTTAACTGTTTCCTTTAAGTTACTGGCTAGGATTTCTGCTGCTCCAGGATTGAGAGGAGCCTAGCAAGAAAAGAAGGTGTGGACCTGTTTTACTGATGGGAACTGTCACAGGAGGGAGCCAGCACTGCCTAGAACTGTGGATTTTTAAGCAGGGTTTCTTTCTTTATTATTTTGCTTCTTGAGACAAAGTCTCATTGTGTAGGCTAGGCTGGCTAGGAGCCCACTATCCTCCTGCCTCAACTTCTGGAGTGTTGGGCTTACAAGTGTGCTTATAGGAACTTTAAAGAAGGTTGATTCCAATTTGTTTTAGATCATGTTTAGATTTTTCTCCACTGTCAGGTTTAACTGCCTAGTTTGGAATTCGTGCCATAAGAAGAGTAGATTCCACCTGATCAGATCGCACACATACCCAGCCATCTGCCACCGCCATCTCAAGTGTGATGCTAGGATTATTTGGGAGTGAATCTGACTAAGACAGTGTGAGATCCGCTGCTAACTTGCAGCTGCTTTGATAGTCTATTATTCCTTAATGAAAATATTGGATAACCCAACATAGGCCACTTAAATACTAGGTTGTTTCGATAATTATCTGCCCTCATTTAAGATGAATGCAATTCTATCAAGTTCAGAGATTAAAATAGGTTAAGATAAGATTGACTCATGTTTTTGCAGACATGGGCATATGAAATCAGACAGGCAGTCTTATGACTTAATAGTTTGAGAGTAGTTGTCATAGATGAGAGTTCTTTTGTTAAAAACTTGGTGATTTTCTATGGTACTGGGTCTCCTGTTAGATGCTTTTGAGGCAGTCAGCATTTTCTTCCTCTATTTAACACAAAGAAACCCAGTCCTCCCCTCATGTTGTTGCTTTCTTTGAAATGAAGAAGAAAGGGGATGGAAGCTGTTTCTCCCATCTGCCTTGTGTTGTCATCTCCTTCCAAAAGAATCCTGTTCTTTATATTTGGGGACTGCAGATATGTGTGAAAATGTTGCAGTCTGTGTAGTGGTTCCTTTCTGTCTTGAACTAATGTATCTTTTCACCAATGTGGTTATCCCTTTAATTCATGGCTGCTTTTATTTATGGATTGTGGCTCCCCCTCCAAGCTTTCTAATATCTCCAGGATGGTTCATGTTTTAAATCTGCTGAGCATTGTCCATATTTCTAGTTTTTGCAATTGGAGCCGTAGGGGGGTCACTCTCTGCCCTTTGCCTTAACAGCAGCTCCAGTGAAGCCAGTCTCACTGAAATCACTTCTCTGCCTTGACTGGTACCCATCCTTCTGTTTGTAGCAGGATGACAGTTTCCTGTATTCTAGTCACTTGAGACATTTTGAAGCTCCAGCTACTTCTGGGAGAAATCCATCCTATTAAAGCGATAATAAAAAAAATACAATTAATGGAGAATTGTTGTTAATTCAGACTTGGAGGTTAATTTGCTTTCACACTTGGAATGAAGATATTTATGAACTCTTTTATTAAAGTAAAATATATAAAACGTAAAATTGACCATCTATATTATGTTCAGGGCTCCACTCAGTGGCCATTGTGTCTTTAATTCACAGTGTGTACCTGTCAACCTTGTCTTTTCTGGAACTTATTTTAGAGAACAGACTTTGAACTGCTTGGGTGATCAGACTTGTAAAACATAGTAAAATGTGTAGAGATGCCATTTCATCTCAGACACAGCTGAGTCTTTCATTCATTCAGCATACAGAGAGTGAGTGTTTATGTCAACTCAGGTGTAGTTCATTGCTTGGTAGAAACCAGAAAGGTCTATACATCCAAGTTTCTACAGTAGCTTACACATCTACCTCATCACTGTAGATATTAAATATCATCACTACCTCCTGTAGATATTAAATGGTTCATTGTATATTTTAAACATCATTAGTATTTTGGATATTTTTGTTCAACTATGTTTCCTGAAAATTGATCCACATTGTTACATCAAGGTCTCAGCATGTTCTGGTGAATTTTTCCAAGGCAGGGGATCATGAGAGAGGCATTTCTTCTCTCTGCCTTTTTTTCCCTTCATAGCAACCCTCTGGGGAAGGACACTGACACCATCAGGATTGTAATGTAGAAGACAAGAGTTCAAATGCTTGCCCAAAGCCTCACAGCTCATTGTGAAATCATAGTCTAAGTATAAGACCTGTTATCTATGTATCCACAAACGTTGTATGGGATTTCAAAGGATAGGCAAATGGTCCTAGGAGAGTTGCTTGGTCTTTACATTTGAGGGTATGCAAGAGTCCAGCAAATGGTGAAGAATAGAAGAGAATTCGGAGCATAGGGGCAAAGATTGTTATGGGAGCCTACAATGTTCAAGAACTTCACATTATAAATGTGGGCATCCCAGAGAGGCACAGAAGGTAGCATGCACAAGACCCGGAAAAAATAAACTGGGTGTGCACTGGAGCAGGAGTGAAGGCGTCTGTGACCTTAGAAAAAATGGTGATGTCTTGGAATGTACTGCTGCTGGGGAGGGTAGAGAGGCATGCCATGACCTGGAGAGGTCTTCGAGAGAGAGGCTGAATAGGAGCAGCTGGGTAGAGGATGGTGACATTATGATATTCGCTATCTGGGAAAGACTGAAGAATGGTATGATTTAGGGAAAGAGAGCAAGAAATGAGAATCAACCGGCCCACACAGGGCCACAAGCCTCTTCCGGTCAGAAAAGCACCTGAGCAGCTGGGGCGCAGGGTCTGCTGACACTCGCCAACTGCCCACAACACCCGCCACAGGATCTTAAGACTTCTGGTGAGGGGAGCACAGCTTCTGCTCCAATCCAATTGCGCGGGACCTGAGACTGCATTAGTTAGGGAAGCAGAAACCAGCCTGAGTAGGGCCACAGGCCTCACCCGGCCGGATCAGCGCCAGGGTAGCGGGAGCGCAGGGTTGCCTGACACCTGCCAGCTACCCACGACCCCCGCCGCAGGATTTTGGGACTGCTGGTGAGTGGAACAAAGCTTCTGCTCCAATCTTTAAATAGTGACAACGATAACAACTAACCCCAGAGATTACCAGATGGCGAAAGGTAAACGTAATAATCTTACTAACAGAAACCAAGACCAGTCACCATCATCAGAACCCAGCACCCCCACTTCACCCAGTCCAGGGCACCCCAACACACCGGAAAAGCTAGACACGGATTTAAAAGCATATCTCCTGATGATGATAGAGGACTTCAAGAAGGACGTTAATAACACACTTAAAGAAATGCAGGAGAACACTGCTAAAAAGGAAGAAGACAATAAAGAGGAAGCACAAAAATCCCTTAAAGAATTGCAGGAGAACACTGCTAAAGAGTTACAAATCCTTAAAGAAAAACATGATAACATAATCAAACAGGTAGAAGTCCTTACAGAAAAACAGGAAAACACATCCAAACAGATGATGGAAATGAACAAAACCATACTAGACCTAAAAAGGGAAGTAGACACAATAAAGAAAACCCAAAATGAGGCAACACTGGAGATAGAAACCCTAGGAAAGAAATCTGGAACCATAGATGCAAGCATCAGCAACAGAATACAAGAGATGGAAGAGAGAATCTCAGGTGCAGAAGATTCCATAGAGAACATCGGCACAACAATCAAGGAAAATGGAAAATGCAAAAAGATCCTAACTCAAAACATCCAAGAAATACAGGACATAATGAGAAGACCAAACCTACGGATAATAGGAGTGGATGAGAATGAAGATTTTCAACTCAAAGGACCAGCAAACATCTTCAACAAAATTATAGAAGAAAACTTCCCAAATCTAAAGAAAGAGATGCCCATGAACATACAAGAAGCCTACAGAACTCCAAATAGACTGGATCAGAAAAGAAATACCTCCCGACACATAATAATCAGAGCAACAAATGCTCTAAATAAAGATAGAATACTAAAAGCAGTAAGAGAAAAAGGCCAAGTAACATATAAAGGCAAGCCTATCAGAATTACACCAGATTTTTCACCAGAGACTATGAAAGCCAGAAGATCCTGGACAGATGTTATACAGACACTAAAAGAACACAAATTCCAGCCCAGGCTACTATACCCAGCCAAACTCTCAATTAACATAGATGGAGAAACCAAAGTATTCCACGACAAAACCAAATTCACACATTATCTCTCCACGAATCCAGCCCTTCAAAGGATAATAACAGAAAAAAACCAATACAAGGACAGGAACCACGCCCTAGAATCAACAAGAAGGTAATCCCTCAACAAACCTAAAAGAAGACAGCCACAAGAACAAAATGCCAACTTTAACATCAAAAATAACAGGAAACACCAATTTCTTTTCCTTAATATCTCTTAATATCAATGGACTCAACTCCCCGATAAAAAGACATAGACTAACAAACTGGCTACACAAACAAGACCCAACATTTTGCTGCTTACAGGAAACTCATCTCAGAGAAAAGGATAGACACTACCTCAGAATGAAAGGCTGGAAAACAATTCTCCAAGCAAATGGCATGAAGAAACAAGCTGGAGTAGCCATTCTAATATCTGATAAGATTGACTTCCAACCCAAAGTCATTAAAAAAGACAGGGAGGGACACTTCATACTCATCAAAGGTAAAATCCTCCAAGAGGAACTATCAATCCTGAATATCTATGCTCCAAATACAAAGGCAGCCACATTCATTAAAGAAACTTTAGTAAATCTCAAAGCACACATTGCACCTCATACAATAATAGTGGGAGACTTCAACACACCACTTTCACCAATGGACAGATCATGGAAACAGAAACTAAACAGGGACACAGTGAAACTAAGAGAAATTATGAATCAAATGGATCTGGCAGATATCTACAGAACATTCTATCCTAAAACAAAAGGATATACCTTCTTCTCAGCACCTCATGGTACCTTCTCCAAAATTGACCACATAATTGGTCACAAAACAGGCCTCAACAGATATAAAAATATTGAAATTGTCCCATGCATCCTATCAGATCACCATGGACTAAGGCTGATCTTCAATAACAAAATAAATAATAGAAAGCCAACCTTCACGTGGAAACTGAACAACACTCTTCTCAATGATACCTTGGTCAAGGAAGGAATAAAGAAAGAAATTAAGGACTTTTTAGAGTTCAATGAAAATGAAGCCACAACATACCCAAACTTATGGGACGCAATGAAAGCATTTTTAAGAGGAAAACTCATAGCTCTGAGTGCCTCCAAAAGGAAACTAGAGAGAGCACACATTAGCAGCTTGACAACACACCTAAAAGCACTAGAACAAAAGGAAGCAAATTCACCCAAGAGGAGTAGACGGCAGGAAATAATCAAACTCAGGGGTGAAATCAACCAAGTGGAAACAAGAAAAACTATTCAAAGAATCAACCAATCAAGGAGCTGGTTCTTTGAGAAAATCAACAAGATAGATAAACCCTTAGCCAGACTCACTAGAGGGCACAGGGAAAGCATCCTAATTAACAAAATCAGAAATGAAAAAGGAGACATAACAACAGATCCTGAAGACATCCAAAACACCATCAGATCCTTCTACCAAAGGCTATACTCAACAAAACTGGAGAACCTGGATGAAATGGACAAGTTCCTAGACAGATACCAGGTACCAAAGTTGAATCAAGATCAGGTTAATGATCTAAACAGCCCTATATCCCCCAAAGAAATAGAAGCAGTCATTAACAGTCTCCCAACTAAAAAAAGCCCAGGACCAGATGGGTTTAGTGCAGAGTTCTATCAGACCTTCAAAGAAGATCTAATCCCAGTTCTTCACAAACTATTCCACAAAATAGAAACAGAAGGTACTCTACCCAACTCATTCTATGAAGCCACAATTACTCTGATACCTAAACCACAAAAAGACCCAACAAAGATAGAAAACTTCAGACCAATATCCCTTATGAATATTGATGCAAAAATCCTCAATAAAGTTCTTGCTAACCGAATCCAAGAACACATCAAAACAATCATCCATCCTGACCAAGTAGGTTTCATCCCAGGGATGCAGGGATGGTTCAATATACGGAAATCCATCAACGTAATCCAGTATATAAACAAACTCAAAGATAAAAACCACATGGTCATCTCCTTAGATGCGGAAAAAGCATTTGACAAGATCCAACACCCATTCATGATAAAAGTCTTGGAAAGATCAGGAATTCAAGGCCCATACCTAAACATGATAAAAGCAATCTACAGCAAACCAGTAGCCAACATCAAAGTAAATGGTGAGAAGCTTGAAGCAATCCCTCTAAAATCAGGGACTAGACAAGGCTGTCCACTTTCTCCATACCTATTCAACATTGTACTTGAAGTCCTAGCCAGAGCAATTCGACAACAAAAGGAGATCAAAGGGATACAAATTGGAAAAGATGAAGTCAAAATATCACTTTTTGCAGATGATATGATAGTATATATAAGTGACCCTAAAAATTCCACCAGAGAACTCCTAAGCCTGATAAACAGCTTCGGTGAAGTAGCTGGATATAAAATTAACTCAAACAAATCAATGGCCTTTCTCTACACAAAAAATAAACAGGCTGAGAAAGAAATTAGGGAAACAACACCCTTCTCAATAGTCACAAATAATATAAAATATCTTGGCGTGACTCTAACTAAGGAAGTGAAAGATCTGTATAATAAAAACTTCAAGTCTCTGAAGAAAGAAATTATAGAAGATCTCAGAAGATGGAAAGATCTCCCATGCTCATGGATTGGCAGGATCAACATTGTAAAAATGGCTATCTTGCCAAAAGCAATCTACAGATTCAATGCAATCCCCATCAAAATTCCAAATCAATTCTTCAACGAATTAGAAAGTGCAATCTGCAAATTCATCTGGAATAACAAAAAACCTAGGATAGCAAAAACTCTTCTCAAGGATAAAAGAACCTCTGGTGGAATCACCATGCCGGACCTAAAGCTCTACTACAGAGCAATTGTGATAAAAACTGCATGGTACTGGTATAGTGACAGACAAATAGACCAATGGAATAGAATTGAAGACCCAGAAATGAACCCACACACCTATGGTCACTTGATCTTCGACAAGGGAGCTAAAAACATCCAGTGGAAGAAAGACAGCATTTTCAACAAATGGTGCTGGCACAACTGGTTGTTAACATGTAGAAGAATGCGAATCGATCCATTCCTATCTCCTTGTACTAAGGTCAAGTCTAAGTGGATCAAGGAACTTCACATAAAACCAGAGACACTGAAACTTATAGAGGAGAAAGTGGGGAAAAGCCTTGAAGATATGGGCACAGGGGAAAAATTCCTGAATAGAACAGTAATGGCTTGTGCTGTAAGATCGAGAATTGACAAGTGGGACCTCATGAAACTACAAAGCTTCTGCAAGGCTAAAGACACCATCAATAAGACAAAAAAACCACCAACAGATTGGGAAAGGATCTTCACCTATCCTAAATCAGATAAGGGACTAATATCCAATATATATAAAGAACTCAAGAAGGTGGACTCCAGAAAGTCAAATAACCCCATTAAAAAATGGGGCTCAGAACTGAACAAAGAATTCTCACCTGAGGAATACCGAATGGCAGAGAAGCACCTGAAAAAATGTTCAACATCCTTAATCATCAGGGAAATGCAAATCAAAACAACCCTGAGATTCCACCTCACACCAGTCAGAATGGCTAAGATCAAAAATTCAGGTGACAGCAGATGCTGGCGAGGATGTGGAGAAAGAGGAACACTCCTCCATTGTTGGTGGGATTGCAAGCTTGTACAACCACTCTGGAAATCAGTCTGGCGGTTCCTCAGAAAATTGGACATAGTACTACCGGAGGATCCAGCAATACCTCTCCTGGGCATATATCCAGAAGATGTCCCAACTGGTAAAAAGGACACATGCTCCACTATGTTCATAGCAGCCCTATTTATAATAGCCAGAAGCTGGAAAGAACCCAGATGTCCCTCAACAGAGGAATGGATACAGAAATTATGGTACATTTACACAATGGAGTACTACTCAGCTATTAAAAAGAATGAATTTATGAAATTCCTAGCCAAATGGATGGACCTGGAGGGCATCATCTTGAGTGAAGTAACACAATCACAAAAGAACTCACACAATATGTATTCATTGATAAGTGGATATTAGCCCAAAACTTAGGATACCCAAGATATAAGATACAATTTGCTAAACGCATGAAACTCAAGAAGAATGAAGACCAAAGTGTGGACACTGTGCACCTTCTTAGAATTGGGAACAAAACACCCAGGGAAGGAGCTACAGAGACAAAGTTCGTAGCTGTGATGAAAGGATGGACCATTTAGAGACTGCTGTATCCAGGGATCCGTCCCATAATCAGCTTCTAAAAGCTGACACCATTGCATACACTAGCAAGATCTTGCTGAAAGGACCCAAATATAGCTGTCTCTTGTGAGACGATGCCGGGGCCTAGCAAACACAGGAGTGGATGTTCACAGTCAGCTATTGGATGTATCACAGGGCTCCCAATGGAGAAGCTAGAGAAAGTACCCAAGGAGCTAAAGGGATCTGCAACCCTATTGTTGGAACAACATGATGTACTAACCGGAACCCTGGAGCTCTTGTCTCTAGCTGCATATGTATCGAAAGATGGTCTAGTCGGCCATCAATGGAAAGAGAGGCCCATTGGACTTGCAAACTTTATATGCCCCAATATAGGGGAATGCCAGGGCCAAAAGAATGGGAATGGGTGGGTAGGGAAGTGGAGGGCGCTATGGGGGACTTTTGGGATAGTATTGGAAATGTAATTGAGGAAATTATGTAATAAAAATATTAAAAAAAAAAAAAAAAAGAGAATCAAGGTGAACATTTATACCATTAATTCTTGGAACCTCCCCTGACTTAGTAAGCAGTAAGTGCTTTGAGTGGTTAGAGACATGGTCCATGGACTCACACTGGAGTTCATGTTCTGGAACCTTGGGAAAGAAGCAAGTACCTTTCTGGACTTTCAAGATCTTCTCTGGAGAAAAGAACCTGCCTTGGGGATTAAAGGGGTTAAGTGTGTGTGTGTGTGTGTGTGTGTGTGTGTGTGTGTGTGTGCGTGCGTGCGTGCGTGCGTGTGTGTGTGTGTGTGTGTGTATGAATGATAACACCTTGCACCTTGCTTTGTTGAAAAGTAAGTTATTGATTAAATCACCACGATCAATAATATTAGCACCACTGTTTCATTCTAAAATGGGTTCTAACTAAAATCCCCGAGTTCCTCTGTGTGACAGAGAAGACAATACTTTGCTTTTTTACCATGTACCAATGAAACTATCATCTTAACAATGAACCCCTGAACAATGCAATTTCACTCTCCACAAAGAACCTTTTATTACAACTAAATCAGACAAACAGTAGCCCTTGAATGCATGTTTTACAAGAGCCCCAACACATGATTTGAAAGGTCACTGATGCCAGTTTTTAAATTAAAATTTCTCTTTCTTTAATAGTTGAGATCGGATTTTTGATTATATTGAGTTATTTCAGAGAACCCTGCACACCTTGTTATTACAGAGTATGGTGTCTGTCTGGAGAGTGACAGCCACGTCACTGTACCTCTGCGTGGGGGTTGCTCTCAGCAGCAATGAATGGGGGAAAAAGATTTTTATGAACACCAGCTTTCTGTAGGAGAACCCTTGCTCCTGACATGCTTCAAGAAGGAGCTGCCAAGTCACTCTCTATGCCTTAGTTGCCAAATTAAAAGTAATTCCGATAGATATTGCTGGTTGAGATTGGAATTCGAGGCCATTAAAAGTGTCACACAGGATAGTGAGCCTCTTTTGGAAAAGGGTAATTTTCCTCCTAGAGAGTGAACAGGTAAAGACATCTGATTTTCAGGAAGTATGCCTCGCTAAATAAATATATGCAGAAGCATCCACGTCTTATCTCTATTTGAAAGAAATGACATTTTAAAGAAGAAAAATATGGGGTATTTGGAGAATAGATGTTAGTGATAGTGTAAGTAGTGTGTGTATTTGGTGGAATAAAGAAGGTATGTTGAAAATCAGAGGTAGGAACGTGTTTATGCAGGACTTAATTTGTTCCTAGTTTTTGAAATCACTCTCTCTCTCTCTGTCTATCTCTCTCTCTCTCTCTCTCTCTCTCTCTCTCTCTCTCTCTCTCTCAGTTGGCAGGAGCTCAGTGGCAGCTCTCCCACAAGACTGGCTTGTCTCCATCATTATCTATGATCTTTCTCATAACTGGTCCATTTTCTCATCTCTGACTGTACTCTGTTGGGGAATCTTTTTTAATTCCTTCTATAGGTGTGATCTCCTGTTTTTAATTTTTTTTAAAGGCAGTGTCTCACTGGACAACCTTGATTTGCCTCAAATTTGTGATCTTACCTCAACTTCCCAAGTGCTGTGATTATAGATATGCAACCCAAGTCTGGGTGAGTTCCTTTCTTTGAAAACTGTGATCTTCTACCCTGTAGGAGCAATGACAATGTGCAGGTGCCTTTGAGGGGCTTCAGAATAATAGTGTACATTTTCCAGGGATATCAGTGTTTTGTGACATTTTGGAGGAAAAATTTTCTTATTAAGAAGAGAGAATATTATTGATCATATTAGGACATTTACCTGACTTTACATTAAAGTTAAGAAGTACAAATAAATGAATAAATAAATAAGCCACCTGGCAGAGTGCTAGACTCTTGAGTAAATTTCTCATTTTTCTTAGGTCATCAGGATGGTTAATTCCAGAATAAGCCCTGGGGATTTAAATCACAGCTCTTGGATGCAAGTACTCAACACCAAATTCATTGGTTTGGACCAAAGAAAGAGTTAAAAAGCTCAAGACTAAACATGATTTTATTCAAGTACTCACAAACTATCTTCTTCATTTAAATGTCTCTAATGATTAATCCATTTGTTACCTCTCTGTACAGATCTGTGTATCGTCTCTACAATAAGAACTGATATATGTGTCATCAATGCATTTGTGTAGTGGCAGCACTAGTGCCACCACCATCATAAACCTTACCATCATTGCTGTCATCATCACCACCTCTTTTGGCCTCATCATCATTATCATAATCATCATGACCATTATCATTAGCATGACCATCACCATCATGACAACTATCACCATCATCATGTCTATAATCATCATCATGACCGTCACCATCATGACCATTATTACCAATGTCATCACTGTCATAATTGCCATCACCAACACTGTCATCATCATCATCACCCTGATCATCATCAACATCATCACCATTGTCATCATCATCATCGCCATCGTCACTGGCATCATTGGTCATGATCATCCTCTTCTCCACTTGTACCACCACCACCCCACCACCAAAATCTTATTCTTCTTTACTTTTATCTGTCTTTATGTTGTTTTTTTTTTCCCCAGGAAGACTCCTTCAGGACAGTAACAGTGTCAAGATTATGTTTCCTAGTTAATTATTAGTCTCACTAATACAATCTTCTCTTGTTGTCAAGAGTATTCAGGGCACAGCTATTCTTGTAGGTCAATGATAGAATACTTGCCTTACATGCACAATGCCCTTGCATCTATCCCTAGCATCTAAAACTATTTCAAAGCTCTCAGTTCATAGGCCCGCTATAGGATATATACTTGTTTCCAGGTTAACCAATGGTTTCAGGAAATGCAACATTATCAGGTCATGCATGAGGCATGAGCCCTGGGGGGTGGGGAGGATGAGAGTCAAGAATGGATGTGTTTCCCATTAGAAGCCGGTGAAAATGATAACTACAAAAGGTTCTCATCTAGCCTCAAGTCCTCATTGCACTGAAAAAAAAAATAACCCATGTCCAGAGAGTTTTCTTCTGCCTCATTTTAAGATAGTGATGAACAGAGCTGGCTTTTCCTGAAGTTATTTTTAAAGGGAAAAATGAAGACATAAGCAGCCATGTACATGTACACTAGGTATGTAGACATCAGAAAGTTATACCACCATGTGATGCAACCATCTGCAGCACAGCACATTGCCCAGAGACTGTGTGTGCTTCTCACAGTAACTACCTCTTCACCATTAGAACCATACTGACTTCTAAGCCACAGACTCTTCCTGTCAATTGAAACTTTACGTGTAGAGAATTACAAAGTTTTACATCTGGCTTCATTAGAACTACAGTGTGTGTGTGTGTGTGTGTGTGTGTGATAGAGAGAGAGAGAGAGAGAGAGAGAGAGAGAGAGAGAGAGAGAGAGAGAGAGAGATCCTGTTCCAGCCCATCTTCTTCATTACCCCAGTGGCTTTTTCTCTTTTTGTTAATATCATGAGATACCGTTCGTAAAATATATACATATTCTATTAATGGATAATTTTTAAATGAAAACATTTTTTAAGTAAAATTTAAAACTTTTATTTAAAAATCTTATATCCAACTTTATATGTCTAACAATTTTCATTCTTAGTCTTATTGAGTTTGTCATTAAAGTGTGTGTGTGTGTGTGTGTGTGTGTGTGTGTGTGTGTGTGTGTGTAGGCATGCATGTATCTCACAATGGAAAACATTTATATCCTGCTCCTAGGAGCTTTTTGTAGGACAGATTTTAATTATAGTTGAAGTGTTTGGATAAAGTGACTAATGACGTTCTGCTAGTCTAGAGGCTCTTTGTTTAGGGCTTTTAACTCTAATGAAGTTCTGAGGGTCTAGAGGAGCTGTGTTTAGGGCTTTGAACCCGCTTTAACCCATTTGCTTTCATGTAGGAGGCTTATTGGCTGTAGTGTCAGTTTGACCAATTTTTGAGTTCTGTCTTCTGTATCTTCAAATGTGTTGTAATCAAGCTGTTCTTAGTATTCTTACTAATGCCAGAACAAGCCCTGGAGATTTAAATCACAGCTCTTGGATGCAAGTACACAACACCAAATTCATTGGTTTGGACCAAAGAAAGAGTTAAAAAGCTCAAGACCAAACATGATTTTATTCAAGTACTCACAAACTATCATCTTCATTTAAATGTCTCTAATGATTAATCCATTTGTTATCTCTCTGTACAGATCTGTGTATTGTCTCTACAATAAGTACTAATACATGTGTCATCAATGCATTTGTGTAGTGGCAGCACTAGTGCCACCACCATCATAAACCTTACCATCATTGCTGTCATCATCACCACCTTTTTGGCCTCATCATCATTATCATAATCATCATGACCATCATTATCATCATGACCATCATCATCATGACAACTATCACCATCATCATGTCTGTAATCATCATCGTGACCATCACCATCATGACCATTATTACCAATGTCATCACTGTCATAATTACCATCATAAACACTGTCATCATCACTGTCATCATCATCATCACCCTGATCATCATCAACATCACCACCATTGTCATCATCATCGCCATCGTCACTGCCATCATTGGTCATGATCATCGTCTTCTCCACTTGTACTGCCATCACCCCACCACCAAAATCTTAGTCTTCTTTATTTTCATCTGTCTTCATGTTTTTTTTCTCCAGGAAGACTCCTTCAGGACAGTAACAGTGTCAAGATTATGTTTCCTAGTTAATTATTAGTCTCACTAATACAATCTTTTCTTGTTGTCAGAGTAGTCAGGACACAGTTATCTTTTAAATGGCTGTAGGGTTTGTAACATTTGGAGATGTTTTTGTTCTTGATATTTTTACATTGTATCTCATTCTGTTGCCGATCTCTCTGGTGTTTATCAATGTTGTATGTGTTTTTGGAGTCAACAGTTACTTCCTCTATACTTTATCTGTCTTCCTGTTTAGGATGCTCTCACCTTTATTATCCCCTTTTCTACTCTATCTGGCTCCTTTCCTGATTTTTGTGTGATAATATTTTTAGGTGCTACTCCCTTGTAAGTTCTACTTAAACCTGTCACATCCCTTGTCACTGACAACTTCTCTACATTCTAACAACCACATTTTCATGTTTTCAGAGAATACGTTTTCTTATTTTCATGTCATTATTTAGAAATCTTTCAACCCCTGGTCCTCAATAATTCCATTACTTTGTTTTTAGAATGTTGGATATCATAGGGTTTCATCTTTTCTCTTTTGGCAACTTGTTGCTTAACTTGCATGCACTCTGAACAGCTTTCGTCTTGGACGGTAGAGTATGGCAAGCTTTCACAGTGATCAGATCAACCTGAAAACTTTGTGTCTTATAGCTTTGCTAACTGAAGTATATGCTTCCATTAGGTAAACACTGCTCATCATGCTACCATTCAAAGCTTCTTTCTGATAATGTCTGTTTTTCTTATTTGTCATGCATTTCTAGGCCAGTTCAGTTTTCTTGGTAGGTTTATACATTGCTTGTTTCTTTTTGGTTATGTCATTTTGGAGGTTTATATATTTCATGTCACATTTCTAGCAGCAGACATATTAAAGTGCTTGTATTTTGAGTGGACTGGACATTTTATCTGTTTGAAATGTTCATTCTCTTCAAATGTATTTCTTATCTTAAAGGCTTCCTTCCTTTTGTTGGCCTGCTTGAATCTTCTTTTCTTAGTGTTATCCAGCTGTGTATTTTCCAGTCCTTCTATTAGCCTTTGTATGACATGTGATTCTTACAGGATCAGTATCTGTGGGGTTTGAATATGCTTGGTCTAGGGAATGGCACTATTAGGAGGTATGGCCTTGTTGGAGTAGGTGTGACCTTGTTTGTAGGAAGTGTGTCATTGTGAGCATGGGCTTTGAGACCCTTCTTCTAGCTGCCTGGGAGCCAGTCTTCTCCTCTCTGCCTTCAGATGAAGACGTAGAACTCTTAGCTCCTTCAGCACCATGCATGCCTGGACACTGCCATGCTTCCCACCATTATGATAATGGACTGAACCTCTGAACCAGTAAGCCATCCCCAATTAAATATTGTTCTTTTATAAGAGTTACCTTAGTCGTGGTGTCTCTTTACAGCAGTGGAAACGCTAAATAAGACACCATCTAAGATTTTATTTTAATGTAGCATCGTGTTCTCTTTTGTTTTGAAATTAAAATGTAATTATATCATTTGCCCCTTCCCTTTCCCGACTCCAAACCTTCCCATGTCCATACTCCTGTATTTCTCCCCTCTCAAATTCATAGCTTATTTTTCTTTATCATTTTACACATACATGTACATGAATAATATGTAAACACAACCTATTTGATCTGTTCATGCTCATTTATACATCATATATATATATATATATATATATATATATATATATATATATATATATATACATGATTTCAGGGCTGACTCCTTGATACTGGATAACTAATTAGGGGTTTATCCCTTGGAAAACTATTTCTCCCACTCTCAGCAGTCCTGAGTTGCCTGTAGTAAGAAATATCTTTAAAATGTTCAGTGTTCTTAGCCATTTGGGAAGTGCATATGAAAATAACTTGCAGGTTTCAGTTTCAGCCTTATATCTTTGAAACTGTCAAGGCTGTGGAAATGTTATTGTCCCATGTGGCTTCACCCTTTCCATGGCAGAGAGCAAGAAACATAGCCCATCTTGGGAGAGCTGACTTAAGGTGGATGGCATTCCTCATGTACCTCAGTTTACCTTTGGTTTCACTCCACTCCTAGTTATCTCCAGTTGCTTCACACCCTGGACCATCTGATTGTACTTGCCCTTCAGGGTTGGGGATGAGGTGCCCAGAATCAATGGCTCAGACTCTGGGAGCAGGTGAGAATGGCGCAGCAAGCTTGTTTATTAATTCTCCAGAAGTGCTCTGTATACCCTCCACCCATGCCCCATTGGTCCCAAGCAAGCCTTTGAACATGGGTTCTGGGAAGTGAACTTGTGTTTTCTACCACAGCAGTATGTGCTCATAACTGCTGAGCCAGATCTCAGCCCCTGCTTTTTATTTTGAGATAGTCTTAACTAACTGGCCCAAGATAGCTTTGAATTTGATCTGCCCAGGCAGATATTGAAAGGAGGTGCTCTTGCTTCAGCCCTTCAGATAGTTGATATTCTAGATCTTTGCTTCCTGACTTAGCTTATTATTGGCTCTTATTGCCTTTGGTGGGAGTGATGGTTCTCCATAGGCTACTTCATTCTAGGAGAAAATATATACTGGTTTAGGAATGCAGGTAGCATGCCTTCTAATGTAATTGTGTTCTTCAATATCTGTTTATTAATAGTGCTGTAAGCCAGTTATGGCATTGCCTAAAACAAATGACTACAGACAACAGTTTCTCATCTATGATATGGAGAATAAACTCTCAGGTTACTTAGGAGTAGCCAGAGTCATTTTGTGTGCGATCTTAGAACACAAGATACCTTGTAGCAAGGCACCATAAAATACCAATTGCTTATTTTACCTTTACAGTTAAATTTCATCTACCTAGGCATTTCATCGCATCCTGGCTAGTTTTGCGTCAACTCGACTCAAGGTAGAATCATTTGGGAAGAAGACCTCTCAGTTGAGAAAATGCCATCATAATATTGGCCTGTATGCAAGTCTATTGTACATTTTCTTAGTTAGTGATTGAGATGAAAGGGCTCAGCACACTGTGGGTGGTGCCACCCCTGGGCTAGTGGTCCTAGGTGCTATGAGAAAGCAGGTTGAGCAAGTCCTGGGAAACAAAGCAGTAGGCATATTCCTCTGTAATCTTTGCTGTGATTCCTGCATCCAGGTTCCTGCTCTTGAGTTCTTGAATTTGGCTACTTTTTATGATAACTGTGATCAAAACATGAATGCCAAATAATCCCTTTTTGCCCAAGTTGCTCAGTGTTTATCATCATAAAATAGACTATAATTAAGATGCAGTGCAATTATTGGTAGTACGACACAGACCTTACCTGTGGTGCCCTTCTATTGAGAAAACACAAGCTTCCTTGGAGAGTCCAACTACTGTCTTGTTATGTATTGCAAGGGTGATATATGATATTGGTGGTGGCAGTGGTGGCAGCAGTGATGATCTTATACTTTTTGTTACTGTCACACTGGTGTCTAGTCACCTTTCCCAGCTCCATTCCTTATATTTTTTTCTGGTATCTTTCAAGGTTTCCTCTGTCATAAGCCTGCAGAGATTACAAAGAACTTCTTGTGTACTATTTAGAAGCCATATACTTGAGTTTTATTGCCAGTGACAACTGTTTAGTTACCAATGGATAGAATTATAAATGACGGCTGGAATCTGGATGTTTAGGGAACAATGCTAATCTGAAGTGGTTCTTAATTCAAGGCTTGGTTGCAATAGCTACTAGAAAAGAAAAGTTCAGTCTTTTGGCTTCTGTCTGAACGCTCATATCACTTCCTGTGGCTGAAGCAGTGTTTCACCTGACCTGGCAGAGGTCCTATGAGATGTTGGAAAAAAAAGGAGATCTTTTGATATAAATATATGTAAGCATAAAGTGAAGGAGCAGTTGAGAAAATTAGCCTGCTGTTGTAGTGCTGAGAAAGGCTGGCAGCTTGAATAAATCCAAAGAGGATTAAAATATACCTTTTATTTTTTTTCCAAAGAGGAAGATGTATTCAGTCCAGCTTCACTATCTTTGAGATGCACAGAGCTTCAGGGGTAAATGCTTGTGGGTGTTAGGTGGGTCTTCCTTAGTTCCACTGGAATTCAGAGATGTATCAGTCAGTTCATGATAAGGTATGCTGTGTAACAAATGATTCCAAACTCTCAGGCTTACAGTCATAAAGGGGTTTATAAAAATAAACTCACATTACATATCCACTTTTGGTCAGCTACAATTGTTCTGCATTTTGCTGGGCCTTCCTGGAGGTTTTAATTATTTTATTGTAGGTGGATAAAGATTGTGCACCAATGCAATGCACACACAGAGACTCTTGGGTCATAATTAAATGTGCTTATGTGACACTTTCTTTTCTACTTCCTTAGCTAAAGAGAGTCCCATAGGGCTGCTTTTAGTGGAGTGGGGGAAACAAGTCCTGTTTTGTTTATGTTGTGTATGTATGTTTGCTTTTGTTGGGTGCACATATGTAGTATACATGCACTCCTGTGCTTGTGCATCTGGAATTCAGAGATATATGTCAGGTATCATCTATTTCTCTTACTTTATAATCTGATGCAGGGTCTCCCTTAAACCCAGAGTTTACCATTAAGTGAATCTAGCTAGCCAGCTTGCCCCAGGGATCCTCTGTCTTGGTTTCCAGAGCACCAGGATTATAGGTGAACAGGATGCCTGCCCAGGATCTGAACTCTGATCTTCACACCTGCCTAGGAAGTACTTTATGCCCTGGACCTTTTCTGCTCAAGCCTAAGACAATCCTTTCCCAAGGAGACATGGTAATGATTTAAGCATACAATTCACCATAACAATAGATTCCTGCAGAGAGAGGAGGATTTGCTACTCTACCTGGAGAGATCCTTCATCTTCATCTTGGCAATTGGAAATGTTTCTCTCTAAAGCACTAGGGCTGTTCTGCCTGCACATCCTTACTCTGCAGCACCTGCCTACCAGAGCCATGCTGTCATCTGTTAGAGCACTTACCAAGCCATCGCACTGTGATTGGAGATAGCGCGTCACAGACCTTTCTTACGTGACCGTTCTAGTCAGCAAATACAGACTTCCTTGAGGAGTCCAGGTCCTGTACAGAAAGCAGGAAGAGTCCATCTGTTTGAAGATTTCCATTCTTCAGAACATATTGGAGCCACCTTTTCCTTCTAATAAAGCACGCTGGAACTGTGAGCTGAGATTTCTCTGAGCTTTATATGATTTGTGTGTGTTCAGGGTGTCTGCAGTCCTGAAGTGAAATGAAGGGTTCTGTGGATGATTTCCTTACTGCCCACTCTCAGAATCCTATGTCTAAAGGACATTGAAGGACCATTTGGTTTTCTGTAGGACTTCTGTCCTTCTACTTGACTCCTACTTTTTTTTTTTAAATAAGGCATAAAATAAGCCTTCAGCTGTGGCTGTGTCTTATCACACTCATAGCTTAAGTAATATGTAATCATTCAAGACAAAAGAAATTCCAAAGATAAAAAAATTAAATTACCGTTAATCCCACGACCCAGATATAAGCACGATTAATGCCTTAGCGACCAGATGTCCAGAGTCTGTGGGCCATTTTAATGATGTCATATTGTACGTGCTACATACCAGTGCCTGTGTGTTCTGGAGTCAGGTGGCCTGGGCTCACAGCATAGTCCATGACTCACTAACTGGGCTTTGGAATCTTCCCAAAGATCTTCCAACATGTTTTCTCATCTCTGAAATGGTAACTTTTCTCACAGGGTCATTCAGATTATGTGATTTATGTAGTTCCTAGAATTCTTGTGACATTTCTTAAGTGCTTAATATCATCACTGTATGTTTTATAGTTTATTAAGCTTATTGAATGTGCCTAAAATGGGTAAGTAGGTGTCTGTGATTGCATATGTTTGAGTGTGTGCATGTGCATGCCAGGACACATGTGTGGAGGACAAAGGACAATCTCTTATGTCTGGGCCTCACCTCTACCTTGTTTGCAGGCAGGGTCCCTTTCCTGTCATTCTCTGCTGAGTATACCTAGTCAGTTGCCTTTGAGTGTCTGTTTCTCTGGCCTCTGCTTCCCATCTCCTTGTGAGAGAGCAGGGATTATCTTCAATCATCGCTGCTTGTAGCTTCTACATAGAGTCTAAGGATTCAGATGCTACTATGGATACTTATGTGGCAAGTGCTTTACTGCATCTTCCTAGATGCTGTGTGTTTGCTCAGTGTTGTGTTAGATATACTTCTCTACTAGTAAACATACATAATCTATATCATAGTTTTTAATGAGATAATTATATTGCAATACTGTTGTATAACTATGTATATATTTTACCCAAAGTAGGATATTTTAAACCTGATTTTATAAAATTTTGCCCATACAATTTTTTTCACCCTCTCTTTTGCTGTGTTTCCTGACTTATAGATTCGGGAGCTGTGGTATAGAGGTATCCATTGGAGATGTACTCCCAATGATCTGTTTATCTTTGCATCTTGTTCAGATTTTAAGAGCCAGAATACCTACTAAGATCGGAACCTTCCTTATTCTTATGTGAAACTGTCTCTCCTACAAATGGCTTGTAGAGATAATCCCTTGTGGACTGTATAAAAGCATTACATATCAATGAAAATCAGATGGCCAAGAAACTGAGGCAGGATTAGAATGTGGCACAGCAGAGAGAGGAAGTTGGGGAACGAGTCACGCATGGGAAGATTCACCAACAGGAGTCAGAGGAAGTTGGACATATAAAACTGAAGAGAAGAAACCAGCCACATGGCAGGCATAGAATAATAAAAATAGGTGTTGGAGGAACAACCGTAACTTAAGGCCTAAGCGTTAATTCTAAGCCTCCATGTCTTTTATTCAGGAACCCAGGGAACATAAAAAACACAAATGGTTACAGAGGCTAAATCAACAAGACTGGAAAGATGGCAGTATCAGTAGACAGATCAACTTGGAAAGAGGAAAAATTTGTGGGTCCCACCCCTGGATAACTTTTGACAACTAATGTCTGATGGGAAAAGGAGAATTAGCCTCTCCCAGCAAAGAGCCCCTTTATTGGTTGTTCAGTGTAGAGGGGTCATCCCTAAAACCATATACCACAAAACAGCAAAAATGGACTCTGTGGGTTGTATGTTTATAATACACACGCACACACACACACACTCACACACACACAGTCTTGGTGTTTCATTGCTTTAAAAAGACATCATGGCAGCTGGAAAGAACCTGTATGTCCTTCAACAGAGGAATGAATACAAAAAATGTGGTATATTTACACAATGGAGTATACTACTGAGCTATTAAAAATGATGAATTCATGAAATTCTTAGGCAAATGGATGAAACTAGAAAATATCATCCTGAGTGAGGTAACCCAATCACAAAAGTACACACATGGTATGCACTCACTGCTAAGTGGATATAAACCCAGAAGCTCTGAATTCCCAAGATAAACTTCACAGACCACATGAAGCTCAAGAATAAGGAAGACCAAAGTGTGGGTGCTTTGGTCCTTCTTAGAAAGGGGAATATGCACATGAGAGCAAATATGGAGACAAAATGCAGAGCAGAGACTGAAGGAAAGGCCATTCAGAGACTGTCCCAACTGGGGATTTATTCCAGATACAGTCACCAAACTCCAACACTATTGTAGATGCTAAGAAATGCTTGCTGAAAGGAGCCTAATACAGCTTTCTCCTGAGAGGCCCTGCCAGAGCCTTACAAGTACAGAGTTGGATGCTCATAGTAATCATTGCACTGAGTGCAGGGTTGCCAGTGGAGGAGTTAGTGAAAGAACTGAAGGAGCTGAAGGGGTTTGTAACCCCATAGGAAGAACAACCATATCAAGCAACCAGACCCCCAAGAGCTCCCAGGGACTAAGTCACCAAACAAGGAGTACACATGCCTCCAGCTGCATTATGTAGCAGAGGATGGCCTTGTCAGGCATCAATGGGAGGAGAGGTCCTTGTTTCTATGAAGGCTCCACAGATGCCCCAGTGTAGGGGAACATCCTCATATAAGCAGGGGAAGGGGGTGGGATAGGGGGTTTCCAGGAGGGGGGGAAACTGGGTAAGGGGATAACACTTGAAATGCAAATAACTTTCAAAAAGAAAGCAAGAAAAAGAGAGGGGGGAGAGAGAGAGGAAGAAAGTAAAAGAAAGAGAGGAAGAAAGGAAGGAAGAAAGGAAGGAAGGAAGGAAGGAAGGAAGGAAGGAAGGAAGGAAGGAAGAAAGAAAGAAAGAAAGAAAGAAAGAAAGAAAGAAAGAAAGAAAGAAAGAAAGAAAGAAAGAAAGAAAGAAAGAAAGAAAGAAAGACAGGCATCATGGCTACTCATTAAAGAATCACTTAATGGGGGCTGGCTTAGAGTTTTAGAAATTTATCTAATTATCATTATGGCAGGGAGCAAGGCAGAGCTGAAATTTCTGCATCCTGATTTTCAGGCAGCAGGAAAAGAGACATGCTGGGACTGGCTTGGATTTTTGAGACTCAAAAGCCCACCTGCAGTGACATACTTCCTCCAACAAGGCTAAGTAGTCCCTCACAGGTAGTGCCACTTCCTGGTGACCAAGCATTTGAATGCATAAGCCAATGAGGGGCATTCTTATTTAAACCATCACATATCTGTATGTAACAAAAATAATCAAAGAAAAGGAGGCTGTGAACCTGACTGGTGGGGGCGCGGCTGGAGTTACATAAGAAGGGTTCAAGGGTAGTAACTTGGAGGGGCTGGTGGGAGGAAAAAGGGGGGGGAAGTGAAGTAATTCTGTTTCAATTTGAAAAAGACTGAAAATATTTTGCATGAATATTAATCTAAGAAGATCCCTAGAATTCCAATCTTGCTGTAAACTTTCAGTGCTGAAAATCTCCAAGAGTCTTCTGTGCCATTACTTCTGTTCCATTTTATTCTTTTTCTTGATCCTGTTTATTCAACAGGTCGGAAAGTTTGTCACATTGTGACATAAACTCACTGTAGGCATGTGAAATGTTAAGTCTCACTCCTTTGCAGCTTTTGGGTATGCAGGGAGATGGCCTCTCCCACTGGAATCTCTCCTTTGTTTTATAGTATCTACTTACACACCTTGGTCTCTCTCACCTTTCCATTCCCCACTTTCTCTCTGGTGGAACTTTTTTTTTTCTTGTGAATTTCTTACTTTCCAATGAGATGATAGCATTACAGTCAGAATATACAGATACATAAAGAAGAACTCTTTCCCCTGTCACTACATCCCAAGCCCAGGGTTGTTAACGCTCTGCTGTCTGTTACTGGAGCTGTAGATATGATTCGCAACCCTTAGTTTGTCATGGGATCTCAGTTGCTGCCAAGGTCTCCTGTGTCTTTCCTCTATTTTATATTTTGGGACTTGATCCCATCATGATCACATTAAGAGATGAGCCCCTCTGGAAGTGATGAAATGGTGACGAATTAGTATTCTGAGAAGAGGTACAACTGTACTCATGTCACCCCCTCCCCTGCCCCCATGCACAGACACAGCATGTCCAGCCCAAGGAGAGGCAGCCATTAGCTGTCACCAGTGCCTTAGTCTTGCTTCACCTTCCCACCTTCAGAACGTCACAAATAAATTCTATTGTTTGTGAATTATCCAGTAATTGTAGCATCCCAGATGTACAAAGATACATTGTTGCCATGTGGCCTGAGCATCTGCATTCTAACACATTCCCAGGAGAAATCCATTCTGCTTGTTTGAATGACTTGTTGGGAAACCTCCTGTTAGGCACACAGGGAAACTGTCCACTCTATCAGTAAAGATCTACTTTTTGCTTAGGATTATCTCATGTAGTTCTAACCCACACTGTTACACAGTAGCATGGATATTCTACTCACAGTGGATGGATCTTAATTTATTTGCTATGACAGACATTTAACTTGCTTGCTGTTAAAAACTTATGATGGCAGTCAATCACACACTCCCGCTGCTGTCTGTGTACGTGCAAAGGTCTTCTTAGAAGACAGTTCGTAAGTGGGAGTGCCTGTAAATGGTCAGGCAGACATAAAATTTGAATTATTTCATTGTTCTCAGGAAAGAGTATTGTAAAATCATGTGCCCTCGCTGAGTGTCAGAGTTCCTGTCCTCTGGTACCCTGGCAAATGACAAAGTGTGACTGAGCTTTCCCAGGCCCTGAGGAACTAACTACACTATATTTCTCTTACTTAATTATAATTCTTTGTTATCTGTGATGTTACATATTTTAAAAGTTTTTTTTTTTTTTTAACCTATGAACATCGTTTTGGGGGAAATTGTCTTCGTCCATTTATCATTCTGTTTCTAAAGACTAATCCTTTAATCACAAGTATACTGACAATATGGGTTGCAATTTTTTTCAATCTATCTTACAATTTTGTGAGTTTTTTTTTTTGATGCAGAGAGAAATTTAACTCATCTTATGTTTTATGAATGTATCCTTTCCTGTTATTTTCCTTTTTGATTTTTATGCTTTAGACAAACTTATTAGATCTGCTCTCCTTTTCTTGTGGTATTGGGGATTGAGCCTAGGGCTTTGCACATGTTAAGCAAGTACTCCCCCTCTCACCTCCTCCTCTGCCCCCCTCCCCACCTTATTTTTCTTTTGTGATAGGGTATCACTAAGTCCATTTGGCCTGAAGGCCTGAATTCACTCTGAGACTCAGACACACCTTGAACCTGTGACCCTCTCACCTCTGCAGCTGAGGAGCTGGGGCTGTGATCTTGTGCATCAGTCCTGGCTCATCTCTCTCTCAGCTTTTCAACAGATGGCTTTTTCCCCCCTCAGCTAGTACATATTAGAAATGTTTGCAGACACTGTCGATAAATACTTAAAAAGCATGCCCTTGCGAAGCTTGTTTTCAGTGTTGAGAGACAGGTAGTAAACAAAACAGTTAAGGAACTGTAAGACTTGATGCTAAGGCATGTCATGGAGAAAAGAAAGCAGGAAGGTGGTAATATTTGCATGGATTTTCTCCCATTGACTTAAACCTTTTTTTGAAATTTTTGTTCATTTACACATTATCTTGAGATAAGATCCCCTGACATGTTTTAAATTCTTTTATTGGAAATGTTATTTCCCCTTATACCTTAAACCTCAGCTTTAGGGCCATTACACACAA
The DNA here is from genome assembly GCF_978045245.1 of Mus caroli. NCBI lineage: Eukaryota > Metazoa > Chordata > Mammalia > Rodentia > Muridae > Mus > Mus caroli. The sequence goes on along the minus strand of NW_028227263.1, from coordinate 21,707,349 downwards.
ATCTAGGTATGTTTTCCTCTTTCTTTGTTTCTTTCTATTCCTTCCTTCCTTCCTTCCTTCCTTCCTTCCTTCCTTCCTTCCTTCCTTCCTCCCTCCCTCCCTCCCTTCCTTCCTTTCTTTTTTTCTTTCTTTTCTTTTCTTTTTTTAATATGCCATCACCTCACCTCTGCATGGGTCTCAGCCTATAGCAAGAAACACCACATTATTTTGTTCTATATTCCGCATGCAATACTCCATATGTAATTTTCCATCCCTCATCCTTCTGTATCCCCCTGCTAGCCCTCTTCAGTATCTTTTTAGGTATTCTGGTCAGCTTCTATTTGCAGATGAATTTTAGAGTCATGTTGTCAAGTTCCATATAAAATCACTTTTGAATTTTATTTAATAATATTAAGTTTTTAGATTAATGCTTAAGGACTTAAAATCAATTCAGTATTGAGTTGTCTCATCCAGAGACACGGCTCGGAGAGCATTGATCTGCTTCCTTTATTTTTCTCATCAGAGTCTTGTGAATATTTTTCATCGGGATTGTGTGCCTTTCTCTTCAAAGTTATTTTAGGGCATTTTAATTCACGCCTCCGGGTATGCATTCCACCTGTGCCCCACAATCTCAAGAACACTAAGTTACTGTGGAGGCCTCAGTTTCTGCATTTGCAGCATTTGTTTGAAATTATGGGCGTGTCACTGAGAGTGGTGGCATATTCCTGTTGTCTTGGAGCTCAGGAGGCTGAAGCCAGGGGATTGCTGGTTCAAGATCAGCCTGGACTCCACAGCACAACCGTGTCAAAACCAAGAAAACAAACAAACAAACAAACCTAAGAGGCTAGGTCCCTTATAGACATGGGATGGGAGCTGGGTGTGTTGCTGGACTTAGTTGTGGACACATTACTGTGAAGGTAGTTTTATTCCCTAGGTTTTGTGTTCTTTCGAGAATTTCTGGTTTGTAATTTGCATGACCATATGTCATCTATAGAAAGCAATATAAACACTGTTTGTAATTAGTCTTATCGTTTGCTGTTGTTTCTTGCAATAGGCAAGGGCTCCTTATGTTGGCTATGCTAAGCAAGGTGATAAGGATCAGCTGTTGTCAGTTTCTTTGCTCGGCACCTCTAATGTTTTAATTCCGTGAATCATTCTCCGTCTCTTTGAATTCATTCCTCCGCTCTATCAGTTTTCTCTTTTCTCCCTCAGCAAAGCAAACTGCCTTGTGATTTCCTCTTATTTTCCATTCCGTGTTTCTTACGACTTCCTTGAGAGAGAAAAAAGCAGATGGTGTCTAAAATTTCCTGAGCAAATTTCCTTGAAAATATAATTCTTGTCTGTAGTGGTGTGTGATTCTTAAGTCCCCCTTCAGATGTGCAGGCTGTTTTAGCCAGCCTCATCTTACCATGACATCATGCTTGTTTCCCCTTTAACCTTGGACTGGAGAGATGGCTCCTGCTGTGTTCCACGTGTTCCTAACTCCTATATCCAAATCTTATAACTGCTTGTAATTATAGCTCCAGGGAATCTAACACCCTCCTCTGGCCCCTGTGGACACCCACACACACATAGCATACGCTCTCACACACAAACACACATATGTGTAAATAAAGATTAAAACAAAATATTTAAATTTAAGCTTGAATATGGAAAGCCATAGTTGTCCCTGGTCGTTGTATGAGGACGTGGGTGACGATTTTCATCTTTTGACTAGTGCTTGCCACTGTGACTTAGCTGTCTTGTTGCTATAACTGTTATTGCAGTGTTTTTCTCATGCTGGAAAGGAGATGGTATTGTCTGACATCAGCAGGTTGAAGGTTTCTGTGACCTCAAGAGTGTGTGGAGGGGACAGGACACTTCCATCAGCTCTTCCTCCAGATTTGCTAATGATTATTACGTTCAACCTCATTTTTCTTTTATCAAAATGTCTAACAACTTTTCTCCTATTAGCTTCTATAGAGAAGAAATTGCTTTGTTACAGCTCAGGGTTTGTTATCAGCTTGGTGAGGCTGATAGTTGCTTTTGTCCTCGGAAAGGTAGCAGGTAGGGTTGAAGCTTCCAGGTGAGTACCAGCTTGATCTTCCTATGTTCTATGGCTCAAAATGTGATGTCTTGTCTTCAGCAATAAAGACTTACCATAAAATCCTAGAGGACAACCAGAAGTATTGGCGATAACCTGTAATGTTTCGAAGGCATATGGGGACCCCGTTGGCCAACAACTGAAAATGAAGTAACCCATTCCTGTCATTTGGCCTTTTATTTATTAGCATGTAATATCTAATGAGGGTACTATTCCCCAGTGTATGGTCATTTCATTTAACACAGAGGCTGTCTCTCTGCCTGCCTCTCTGTGTCTGTCTCTCTCTGTTTCTCTGTGTCTGTACACACACACACACACACACACACAGTCAATGCTTCTACAGTAAGTTTTGATCTGGCCCTTTTGTAAAGCCTTTAGAGTTAGGTTTTCTCCACACACTCCTCCTCTTATTCTTGCTCTGATGTACAATAACCAGACCTTTTAAAGTACAATGTGTTGATTGTATTTTTTTACTTTATGCTTTGTAACAGTTCTTATTCTGGATAATGTGAACATTTTACTTTTATAAACAGAAACAAATAGTACATTTCCTTTGTAATACTAGTCAATTCAAGTATTAGATCCTCTTGTAGTTTCTCTGATTCCTCTTTAAGAACTGAAGTCAGTCATAGCCACTTTTTGCTAAACTTATATTACTTTTGGTATTAACTTTATTGAGCTGGAATTCACTTAAATCTCACTTGTTTATAGAGTAGAATTCTATGATCTTTAGAACACTCAGTTTCACTATCATAATTATAGAAAGTCTTCATTATTTTAGAGTGTATCCCAGACCTTGGCTTTCTCTTCGTAACTACCCATTCCCTGCTCAGGCAGTCATTAAAGTGCTCCCCACTCTCCATTTGTCTGTAGTCTAGATAATCTACATAAAAGGGATCACATCACACTACACTACTTTCCACACAATTTCTTTTCAAAACTGAACCTTTTAGTTAGAATGCTAAGTAATGAGTTCTATTGTAATGGTCGTATCCATATATGTCATTTCACTTTGTTCTTTTCACCATGCCCCACTGTCTTCCTCCATGTCCTGCCCACACTTCTAGTTCCTTTCCTCCCTACAGATTGTACCCCAGTGTTCTCACATTCCATCGTCCTCCTCCCCTCTTCTTCCTCCTCCTCCCCACTCCTCTGTCCTCTCTTTAGGCTCCTTCATTCCTTCTTATAGTTCCCCTTCCACCTTTATGGTCTACATCTATATGGGTATGTACATTTGGTGGCAGATTCCACATATTAGAGAAAATATGCAGTATTTGTCTTTCTGGTTTTGGCTTGTTTTATTAACACAACCCTCAAGTTTCTTCATGGTCATAAGTTATTTTTTTCTTTTATCTGAATTAAATTTCAGGTTTAAAATAGCTAACTCATTCTTTTCATGTATTCAGTGGTCATGTAAACTGGTTCTATTTATTGCTCTCATAATAGTTAAGCTATAAACATGGACATACATAAATAACTGCTGACATTGCCTTAGAATTCTTCACATAACTATCTCGGGTCTATCTGGTCTTATGGGGGTTCTGTTTGCAGTATGGTTGATGATCCTCTCTCCTGATGTCTGTAGTGGCTTGACAGGATTACATTCCCATCTACACAGCATACATGGTTCTCCTTCCCTTCATCCACACCAACATTTTCTGCTGTTTGCTTTCTTGCTGGTAGCCATTTTGTCCAGAGTGAAATGATTATCGATGTAGTCTTCATGTGCATTTCTATGGTGACTGAGATTGTTGAACACATTTTTCAAATGTTTATTGGGTATATTTCTTTGTGAACTGTCTATGCCATTTACTGTCTCACTTATTGATATTAATTGTTAGGTTCTTTATGGATCCTCAATCTTAAGCCGCTAGTTTTTCTCCCCTTCTGGAGTCTCTTTCTTCACTCTCTTGATTGTTTCACTTTCTGTCTTGAAATTTTCTAAGCCCATAAAGTCCCATTTTTCAGTTTGTGGGATTATTTCCTGTGTTGTTAGAGTTCTTTTCAGAAAGCCCTTGCTGTGGTCTCTTGAAGCGTTTTACTGATATTTTCCTTTAGCAGATCCTGTCGTCTGTTGGCTGAATTAGTTTTTAAGTAGAGTGAGATATTTAGATATGGTTTCAATCTCTTAGGTGGATGATACAGTTTTTCAAACATGACTTTCGGGAGGGGCTTTGATTGTTCCAGGGTGTTTTAACACCGTTCTCTGGGTCAGCTGGAGCTTTTAGGTTTTATTTTGGGGGGCAGGGGGGCAGTTGTTATATTTCATTGGTCTCCATGTCTGCTTTGTGGCCCTGCCATGCTGGTTTTGTCACTGTGGTGCTCTAGTATAATTTGAGTTAACTTGGCCTAATCTCCTCCATTTCTATCAACTTTGTTGTATATTAAATGATTACATTTTCCTCTAGGACATAGACATTTTAACTTATTACACTCATGTGGCGATTTAGCCAAGTGTTTTTATGTATCTTATCACTATGGTATATTGCATAGTATGGATGTAGCCCAATTTGTTTAAGTGTCCATCTGTTGGAAGACTTCTTAGGTGTTTTCAGCCTTCTTAGACACAAATCTGTGATGGATATTCATGAATATGTTTTTCTTTCCTTCTTTATTTTATTCTTTTGATGAACATAAGCGTCTACTGCTCTTGGATAAATGCCTAAAAGTACAATAGCTGGACAGAATGGCAGCTTCATATTTCATTTTTTTAGGAAGCTGTCAAAATGTTTGCCTGGATTGTGGCACCACTTTACATACCCAGCAGTGATGGATAAGTGGTACAGGTTCTTTGCAGACTCTCCAGCACTGGGTTTGTTACAGGCTTTAACTTTTAGGTGTACTGTGCTATCTCATGGTGGCTTTAGCTTGCATCTTGCTAATGGCCAACCATAATGAACAGTCTTTCTGTGCTTACTTGCTTTGTATGTCTTCTTCAGTGTGTTCATATGTTGACCATATTTTCCATTTAGATCACTGGCTTTATGTCAAATTTTAAGAGTTCCCTACTCTAGATATTTGTTTCTCATTGAATTTGTGAGTTGTAGTTCACAAATGTTTTCTTCTTAGCTGTACATTATCCTTTGGTAGAATACTTTTTAGAACAAGACATTTTAATTTAATTAATTAATTAATTAATTAATTTATTTATTTATTTATTTTTGTGGCACTGGGGGACAAACTTGGAGCCTTGTGCAATCTAGGCAAGTATTCTACTACGGAGCTATCCCTAGTCTAAAAACCTTAATTCTGATTAAAGTTTATGAAATTTTTTATGGTCCACTATTTTGATGTCAAGTCTAAAAATTATTTACCTACTCAGATTCCAAATTCTTTTTTAATACTAAGAGCATTATAATTTTTTCTCTGTGTGTGAGTTCCTATCCCATTTCAACATTAGCTTTCTTAAATGTTGTATGTTTATATCTATGTTTATTTGATTCCCTATTAAAATTGTTCCATTACCCCAACTTCCTTTGTTCAAACCCTACAGTTTCTCTTTTAATTGCTTTCACATTTTTGTCCCAAATCTCTTCGACATATTTGTGTGGGCCTACTACCAGGTAGAGCTCTGTTTTATTGATTCCTATGTTTATCTCCTGGCATCACTACACTATTATTGTAGTTATATAAAAAGCTTAATGTGCATGATTCCTTTTAGTTTATTTTTCCAAGTTTATAATAAATACTGTCAGGCCTGTGGTGATCATATACTTTAGCACCCTCTTATGTGCCTCTATGAATTCCTTCAGTAGATTTTGATAGGAACATTGTATGCGTATATTTTTTTTGTGGAGCATGAAATATTTTCCGTATTGAGACTAGTAAGTTCAGTGTGTCTTTCCACTTACTTGGCTATTATTTCACCTTTATTAACATTTTGTAATGCTTGACATACAGATTTTGTTTGTATTTTATGTTTAAAAGCATTTTGTCTCTAGCTGCATATGTATCGAAAGATGGCCTAGTCGGCCATCAATGGAAAGAGAGGCCCATTGGACTTGCAAACTTTATATGCCCCAATATAGGGGAATGCCAGGGCCAAAAGAATGGGAATGGGTGGGTAGGGAAGTGGGGGGCGCTATGGGGGACTTTTGGGATAGCATTGGAAATGTAATTGAGGAAAATATGTAATAAAAATATTAAAAAAAAATAAAAGCATTTTCCTTAAAGTAATTATAAATGGTATTATTTCATTCTACATGTTCATTTTTTGTGCATAGACATCACATTGAATTCTTTTATGCTGGTCTATCTTGAATTCTGTAATGTTACTGGACACACTTACTAGTTATAGACTTTCCAGTGAGCTGGAAGTTTCTTTGCCAAGCATATCATTTGCAAATAGGGATAGTTTTGTTTCTTCCTGCTTCATGCATATAACATTTAGTGCCTTTTCTCTTTCTTTATTTCAGTGGCAAAATCACGAGCACTGTATTAAACTAGAGCAGTGAGGGTGGGCAGCCTTGACTTGCTCATATACCAGTGAGAAGGCTCATGCTCTCCCACCTGGATGTAAGAAAATGGATATAATTTTTTGGTAGGTCATCATTATCAGGCCAATTTGAGTATGTACTATTCCTAAATTACCAAAAGTTACTGTCATTAATGATACAGTGTTTTGTTGCATTGTTCAGCGCCATTGATCTTTGTTAGTCTGTTGCTATGGTATATTGCATTAATTGTTTTTTTTTTAAAGATTGTCACAGTGAAATAGGTTGTTTGCTACAAACCGATAAGCAAGGCATCATTGCAGAAGACAACATCTACACAACTCATTGAACATGGAGAGGTAGAGTTGGTTTCTACATTGAACCTTTACTCCCATGATATAGTGTCTTGGGCATGGGAAAGTCGTCTGCAGGCTACCAAAAGAGAAATGTAAACAATTCAACCATAAAAACCTTTGATCTACAATCTCTCCTGCCTACAAAATGTACTATGGCAATGGTGACATGAAGCTTGTGGGAATAACCAACCAATGTCTTATTTGTTGTAAGGCCTACTCCTTGAGATGGAACACGTATCTGATAGTGCTAAGGTGACCAGGAATCAGAGACTATGTAGTCCAAAGACCTAGAGTATAACCAAATATTACTTGTCTAAAACAGAGCAAAACCGAACAGAACAGAACAAAACAAAACAAAACATAAAAACAATAAAATGACTCCTAATGTTATTTTGCTATATTCACAGATCGGTGGCTTATTTAGCCATAGCCAGAGAGACTTTTTCCTGCAGCTGATGTGAACAAATACAGAGACACTCAGCCAAACATTATGCAGAGATAGAGACCTTGGAACATATATCTTTAAACAAGATGTCTCCATCAAATCTTCAAAGTTCAGGGAACCCCTTGGAGGGGGAGACAAAAAGAGTTGGGAAATCAAGAGAACAAGATCCTATAAAACATATAAAACATATGTACTCATAGAGACTGAAGCAACAATCATAGGATCTACACAGGTCTGCACATACATACCCTGCATATAAACTTTTGCTCTTAGTACATTTATGCGATTCCTGAATGTGAGAATGAGTGGGTCTCTGATTCTTATACCTGATCTTAGGGCTTTTTTTTTTCTTTTCTTTTCCCTGTGAGCTTGTCTTGTTAAACTTTGATTTGATAGTTTTTGTTTTATCTTATTATATTTTATTTTGTTATGTTTTGTTGTGATCTCTTAGAAGTCTGCTTTTTTTTTTTTTAATGTAAGGTAAAAAGGGGGTGGATCTCGATGGGATTGTAGGTATGGAGGAACAGGGGGGAGTAGAAGATGAACCTGCATTTAGATTATAACATATGGAAAAAGAATCTATATTTAATAATAAGAAAAAATTAAAAATAATAAAACTATTCAGGAATTTGAGGAAAACTAAACAGTCCTTGTGTACTTGGTCATGATGTAAAATTCTTTTTTGCATGATGTTGGATTTACTCACCTGAGTTAAGAACTTTAACATGTGTATTCATGTGAGATATGTCACTGTTTTCTCTCTTGTATGATATCACCTAGCTTTTGTATAACAATAATGATTTCATCTAATGATTTAAGAAATTTCTCTCTGTTTCATTTTTAAAAAGGCATGTTATCTTATTGATGCTAATTCTGACTGAAATGCGTGCAAGAAATCTCCAGTGAAACTGTCTGAGTCTAGAGATTTTTCTTTGGGGGAATGTTGAAACTTGGAGCTCAAGTTTATGGTTGGTTTAGAACATTCAGATTTTTTTTCTGCTTCTCATTGAGGGAATGCCTCTTTCTTCTACACTGCTGGGTCCATAGCAGCCTTTTATTCCAGTCTCATGACTTAGTATTTAGACTAACATTTCTAGGCTCTTTCCATTTCTGGAATAGAACAGCAATAAACATGACTGAGCAGGGATCTCTGTAGTTCAAGATAGAGTCCTTTAGATGTATGCCCAAGAACGCTGTAGTGGGTGTTGGGGTAGATGTGTTTCCAGATGTTTTAGGGACTTCCACACTGACTTCCACTGTGGCTACACCTGTGTGCCCTTCACCAGCAGGGAATGTGTGCTCTTATTCTCCTATGTTCCTGTCAACATTTGTCATCACAATTTTGTCCTTGCCATCCTGACTGGGACAAGATGAAATATCGATAATTTTATTTTTAATTTGTAGTTCCCTGATAGATAAGATGATAAACATTTAGAAAGGATTTTTCTGTTGAGAACACTGTAGTTTCATGACTGAATTTTGAATTGACTTGTTTAGTTTTTTGAGTCTTTATATAGTCTAGACACTAAACCTCTCTCAGATGTATAGCTGGTAAAGTCTTTGCCCTGTTCTGTAGACTTTCTCTTCCCATGAATGGTAGTATCCCTTTCTCTGAGGAAGGTTTTTTAGCATCTTGAGGTCCTGTTTGTCAGTTGGTGGTATTAATGCCATGTTACTCAGGTGCTACCCAGAAAGCTCTTTCCTGTGTTTAGAAGCTAAACTTAATCATTGGCTTCTTCTTTAAAATTTTCACTGGACAAATAACTCCTCCTCCTCCTCCTTTTCTTCTTCTTCTTCTTCTTCTTCTTCTTCTTCTTCTTCTTCTTCTTCTTCTTCTTCTTCTTCTTCTTCTTCTTCTTCTTCTTCTTCTTCTTCTTCTTCTTCTTTTTCTTCTTCTTTGGTTAGATTTACTTATTCCAGGGCATTTTCTATTGTGAATGAATTTGTTTAACTGATTTCTTTCTTTGTATGTTTTTTTTTTTGGTAGATAAGAAGGCTTTTGTTTGTTATATGTTGTTATATGTAAAGTATGTATCTTAGAACTTTGATAAATTTGTCTATAAGAGTTCTCTTGTGGAGTCCTTAGGATCTTTTGTGTATAGAATCATGCCATATTCAAACATGGATATCCTGCTCTTTTCTTCCTTTCCTTCATATTCTTCACTTGTCTTAATTTTTTTTTTGCTATGTCTTCACATGTTATATTGAATAGGAATGGAGTGAGTGGACATATTTGTTTTATTCCTGATTTTAGTAGAAATGCTTTTGAGATTTTTGAGCATAATGTTGGCTCTAGGCTTGCTGTATTTTGTCTTTATAAGGTTGAAACATGTTCCCTGTATCCTTGTGTTCTGCAGGGCTTTTATGAAAAAATGTTGTATCTTGTCAAAATCCTTTTCATAATCTAATGAAATGATCATATGGTGTCTGAACCTGAGTCTGTTTATGTGTTATATTCCATTTATTGATTTACATGTCTTGAACCACCCTGCATCTCTGGGATAGAGTTGACTTGATAATGGTCAATTTTTTTTAATGCATTCTTGAATTCAGTTTTCAAGTATTTTACTCAGAATTTTTGTATGTATATTTATCAGGTAGAGTGGCCTATAATTTTCTTATGCTTTTGCCTTTACTTGACTGTAGTATCAGTGTAATGTTAGCTTCATAAAAAGAATTTGGAACTAATTTTTCAGCTTCTAGTTTGTTATAGTCTGAGAAACATTGCTTTTAGTTCCTTTTAAAATAATCTGGTATAAATCTTCAGTAGATCTCCCTGGGCCTACCTTTTTTTTTTTTGTTTGTTTGAGAGTCAGTTGTTTGATTTTGTTTTTAATTGCTTTATTCATCTTATTGCTTATGAAGAGATTTTTTATGGTATTAATATCTTCTTTTTACTTTGGTAAGTATACTGCCTAGTTTTATGTCAACTTAACATAAGACAGAGTTGTCTGAAAGGAGGGAACCTCAAATGAGAAAATGTCTCTATAAGATCTATATGTAGGGCATTTTCTTAGTGATTGATAGAGGAGCGTTCAGCCCATTGTGGGTAGTGTCATCCCTGGGCTGGTGGTTCTAGGTTCTATAAGAAAGCAGGCTGAGCAAACAAGTGGGAGCAAGCCAGTAAGCAGTACTCCTCTATGGCCTCTGTATTGGTGTCTGTCTCCTGGTTCTTGTCCTGTTTGAGTTCCTGCCTTGAATTTTTTCAACGATGTACTAAGATGTGGAATGTGTAAGCCTATCCTTCCCAACTTGCTTTTTGGTCATGGTGTTTTGTTGCAGCTATAGCAATCCTCAGTAGGACAGAGGGTTATATATATTAAGAAACCAATCGATTTCTTACACTTTTTCCAGCTCAGTATATTAAATGTTTTAGAAGGATTTCTTTCAACCCTTTGGATTTCATTGATACCTTTTACAATGTCTTCTGTCCTATCTCTAGTTTTATTAATTTTGACCTTTTCACTTTTACTTTTGGTTCATTTAGCTAAAAGTTTATCAATCTTTTCAAAGAACCAACTCCTTTCACTTGTTCTTTGTGTTTTCTTTTCTTTTATTATTTTTTTCATTTCTGTTTTGACTCTGATTTTGATGCTGTCTTCTGCTCTGATTTTGTGTATCAGTTGTTCTTGTTTTCTGAGACCTTCATAGATATCACTTAGCTATTAATTTGGAATCTCTCAATCATTTTTGATGTAAGCACTTAGCTCTAAAAACTTCCTTTATAGGACTGATTTTATTGTGTCCTGTAAATTTTGATGTGTTGTGTTTTTATTTTCACTCAGTTCTAGGAATTTTTAAATTACCTTCTTATTTCTTTATTTTTTGGTCTAATTATCATTAAAAAGTGTTTTTAGTTTCCATGAGTTTATGAACTTTCTGTAGTTTTATTTGTGGTGGTATTGGTATCTGTCTTAATTACTTTGCGTTTAGAGAGAATTCAGGATATTATTTAAATTTTCCTCAATTTATTGAGATTTACTTTGTGTTCTAATATATGGTGAATTTTAGAGAAAGTTATAGGGGCAGTGGAGGAGAAATGTAGACTCTGTGTTTGGGTGGAATGTCCTGTTGATGTCTGTTAAATTTGCCTGATCTATAATGTCATTCAACTTTAGTGTTTCTCTGTTTAATGTTTGCTAGGATGATCTATCTGACTATTGGTGAGAATGGAGTACTGAAGTCTCCCACTGTTAATGTTTGGAGTTAGTCTGTGGTTTTATATCTAATATTTCTTTTATGAAATTGGATACATATGTCTTTGATGTGTAAATGTTTAGACTTGTGATATCATCGTGGTGAATTGTTCCTTTAACAAGTGTAAAGTGAGATTAATTTTACTTATTAGGTTTGGTTTGAAGACCATTTTATTTCAAATTTTGGAAAGGCTACACCAGGTTGTTCTTACTTCTATTTGCCTTGGTGTATGTTATTGAAGATAAGGTAGAAATTTTAGAGGTAGCAAAAAGGTGTGTCTTGTGTTTTTAGTGTGATCTAGTAGACTATGTATCTTTATTGGGGAATTGAGATCATTAATAGAGTTTTATTGAAAAATATATACTAATTCCTGTCCTGTTGTTGATTTTATGATGTTTTGTGACACTTTGATTGATTTTTCCACTATTCTTAATTTTTCCCCTGTGATCTCTCTGCTTTGTTTTTTCCCTTTACAACAAAGTATTCCTTCCAGTATAATCTGTAGAGATGGCTTGGAAGTCATAAATTCCTTTAGTCTACAGTTTTTGAGTGAAGGGGTGGGAGGGATGGAGTATAGGGTCGCATAATGTTGAATGGTCTTGATTTAACAGAGATCTGCCTGCCTCTTCCTTTCATTTGCCAACATGCCTGGCTCTTTTACTCTGTTTTTATTATGAAAAAGTTTTATTTCTCTTTCTATTTTAATAAATTGGCTTTTTGTGGGTATGATTGTTTGTTCATGTGTGATTTTTCAAAGATTAGAATACATCTTTTCAGAATACAACTTCCATCTTTACAAGTTCCTGTTGAGTAATCTGCTATTTTTCTGATGAACCTTCCTTTATAAGAGACTTGACCTTCCCTACAGCTGCCAATACCCTTTCTTCATTCTGTGTTTTTAAATGTTTTAATTATAAGAAGCCATGAGGAGTTCTTTTCTGGTCTTATATGATGTTGGTGGAGGCGTCTCAGTTTTTTGATAAATATCTCTCTTGTTATGTTTGGGAAATTTTCTTCTATAATTTTATTGAAAATATTTTCTATGCCTTTGCTGTGGTGTTCTCCTCTAACTTCATAATCTAAAGGGTAAGTCTTTTTACAATCTCACAAGTCTGTTTGTTTGTTTATGTATGTATGTATGTATGTATGTATGTATGTATGTATGTATGTATTGTTATTATCCACGACTTCACCAGCCCTAGATAGCTGACTAGGTTTTCAGTCATTCTTCTGAATTATTTGTCTGGAAGGTTTGTAGTTCATTTTCTTTATGTGACATTGTTATGGGAGTAATGCTTTGTTAAAGAGATGTCTTGGATTTTCATGCTGCTTTGTTTCTGGCTGCGACTTTGGCCTCTGAATTCCTTTGTTGATTGGGTTCTTGTTTTCTGTCTTCCCTCCTTTCTTCCTTCAAATTTCCTTTTCCTTTCGATGAAGGAATTTACCTAGGTCAGAGAACTAGTATTAGGACAAGTGAGATGCCTATTCCCTTCTTGGGGGATGGATGGTATAAGAAGTTCTTGGGGAACATAGGTAGGTGGACCCAAGGAGAGGAAACTGGGGCCCCCATTTACTGCAGGAGGATAAAATGGGCTGGGCTCTTAGATCAGAAGATATAGGGTATAACTTAGATAGCCCTCGGTTTTAAAGTAAAAACACAGTGCTGTACAAATTCCCCATCAGCTCTATATTAACTGCATTTTATGTAGTTTGAAATGCTTTACTTTCATTATTATTTAAGTGTCTGGGGGGTATTTTAATTTTCTTAAAGATTTTTTTCTTGGACCCATGAATCATTTAGAAATTTGATGTTTAATTCCACTGTTTAAATTCTTCCTGTTACTGAGATTTATTTTAAATCCACTGAGGTCAAAGGAAATAGTTAATATGATTCCCTTTTAAAAAAATATTTATTCACTCACTTTACATCTCAATATCAGCCCTCTTCCTCCTAGAATCCCTTCATAGAGCTCCTCCTCCATTCCTGTCCCCCGTTTTAGAAGAGAAGGGGATCCCCTCCCATATCAACCCCCCACCCCAGCACATCAAGTTACTGCAAGGGGAATGGGATCCAGAGGCAGGCAACAGATCTAAGACAAACCCTGCTCTAGTTGTTGAGGGACTCACATAAAGACTAAGCCACAATCTGATAAATATGTGTGCATGTAGGGGTCTAGCCCATGCTCTCTCTTTGGTTCGTGGTTCATTCTCTGGGATCCCCCAAAAGTCCAGGTTAGTTTACTCTGTTGATTTTCCCGTGGAGTCCCTATCCTCTTTTGGTCATTTAATCCTTCCCATGACTCTTCCAGAAGACTCCCAGAAGTCATCTAATGTTTGGCTATGGGTCTCTGAATGTCTTTCCATTGTCTGCTAGGTGGAACTTCTCATAATACAATTATGGTAGACTCTAGTTGGCAAGCATAACAGAGTATTGTTAATACTATCAGGGATTTGTTCTTTCCCATGGGATGAGTCTCAATTTGGGCCAGTCATTGGTTGCCCATTCTCTCCATCCCTGCTCTTTGTCCCTGCATATCTTGTAGGCAGAATACATTTTGGGGTGGAAGGTTTTGTGGGTGGGTTGCCTTTCTTATCCTTCCCGAGAGTCCTGCCTGATATAGGAAGTGGCCATTTCAGGATTCATATCCCCCACTGTTAAAAGCCTCAGGTAGAGTTGCCTCCATAGACACCCTGGGGCCTTTACCCATCCCTTTCTGGAACATCCTCGTGATATCTCCAAAGCCCTTTAAATTTGCTGAAGTTTATGCTACATTCCTGGATACAATTGAGTCGATGATTGTTTAATGGTGTGTATATTCTATGTTGGGAACTGTGCTTCATATATATATATATATATATATATATATATATATATATATATATATATATATATAGTTGATACATATACACACACACACACACACACACACACACATATATATATATATATATATGTGTGTGTGTGTGTATATGTGTGTGTATCAACTATGTCCTATATCATGTTATCCATACCTGTTATTTGCCTGCTGATTTTGTTTAGCAGGCAAGTCATTTGTTGAATATAGAGCCTTAGGCTGAACTGCAGTGCTGTACCTACATAGTCTTTCTTCCAGTAGTGTCAGATTTGCCACATTCTTTTCAGTTGTCTTATTTGGTGTGCAAACTTATGGCCATTCTTTGCCCATTAATTTTATATTTCTAACACAGTGTCTCATATATAATGTAGGCTTTCAGGAGACATTCCTGAGTGCCCAAAGAAGTTAAAATCAAGCAAGAACATCAATGAAAGATAGAACAGATCTCACTTCCTCACGCTGTGCTCTCCCCCTGGTTGTATAAATTATGCATCATATAGTTTTTAATTAAGTTTTCTTCATTCTTCATTTATTTTCTTTAGCATTGACTTCAACATTTTTATAAGGAGAAAAGCTTTCTACAAAGTGCATGGATTTTCTACAAGAGACAGAGTTAATCTTAAATATAAGCTCCATGACCAAACAGATCATTTAGTCTCTTTAATTTTCAGCTTCTTAGCTCAAAAATGAAAAAGGATGGCAGTCATATTAATTAAGGAATAGTTGGTGGAGAGTGGTGGAGTCTGGCTTAAACAATAATAATAAATATTGTGTCATTTACCATGAAAGTTGTAAAGTCATTTCAAGTGTGGCTTGAATCATGAAAGAAGCTGCATTCATCATGAGGGAGTGAATATATCCTTCCTTCCTCCCACCTCCTCCCTTCCTGCCCTTCACTGAATCCTTCCATCCCTCCCTTCCTCCTTGTCTTGTTTTGAGGCAGAGTCTCACTGTGTCACTCTGGCTGGCCAGTAATTCATCATCTTATTTCTCTTTGCCTATAAAATTGATGTTTCTCCTCAACAGTACTATTGATACTTTGGACCGAATGTCTCTTCTGTGGAACTTCCCTGTGTTTAGAAGGATGTTTAGCAGTATCCTTGATTGATGCCAGTTGTTCTATGAGTCGTGACAACCAAAAGTGTACTCAGACATTGTCAAATATCACTGGGAGATAAAATTGACACTTGGCAGAGTATGGCTGTTCTAGTCACAAGGCTAACATTAAACAAAAACCAAAGTTCTAATATCATTCCAAATATCCATCAACAACATGGCAAAAAACCTTTAGCGTTCACTTTCAGTGGCACAGGTTCTTAAGAGACCCCAGGCTGTGAAATATAAGTTCTTAGCCTATGTGCATTTAAATCTGTGATTTATTGTGTACTGTGGGTAAGGCTGCTTGCCCACTGTGAACTCTCACTTTCATTTTGGCTACAGTGAATTGGTAAATCACCTTTGTTATGTTGAAGTGTGTCCCTTGTATCTCTAATCTCTCCAGAACTTTTATCATGAAGAGTGTTGTGTCAAAAGCCTTTTCTGTACATAAGAGATGATCACATGGATTTTGTCTTTCAGTATATTTTAATTGTAGATTATATTTACTAATTTACATATGTTGAAATATTTGTATCTCCTTGGAAGGGGGACTGCTTGATCATGGTGGGTAGATAATTTTTTTTGGATGTGTTCTTGGATTCTGCTTGTAAGTATTTTATTGAGAATTTTTGTATCTATGTCCATAATGGAATTTTGGCTACAATTCTCTTTCTTTGTACACGTATTAGGGTACCTGTGATCTTGTATAAAGAATCAGGCAGTGTCCCTTCTATTTTTATTTTGTGGAATGATTTGAGGAGTATTGGCATTAATTCTTCTTTGAAACTCTGGTAGAATTCTACACTAATTCCTTGTGGCCCTGAGCCATTTTTGGTTTGGAGACTTTTAGTGTTTCTTTTTCACTAGAGTTGCAAGTTTGCTTAAATTGTTTATGTGATAAGGATGTAATTTTGGTAGGTGGTATTCATATCAAGAAATTTAGCCATTACATTTGAATTTTTAATATGGTATCATTTTTAAATATGTTCTTATTATTCTTTAGATTTCCTCAGTGTATTTTGTTACTGTTTCTCTTTTCATCTCTCATTATGTTTATTTGAAACTTCTCCTCTGTATTTTAGTTAATTTGTTTAAGGATTTGTCAATTGTATCGATTTTTCTCAAAGAAATAATTCTTCCTTTCATTGATTCTTTGTATTGTTTTGTGTTGGTTTGTTTGCATTTTATTGATTTCATTCTTGAGTTTGATTCTTTCTTGCTCTCTATTCTTTTTGAGAATTATATTTTCTTTTTGTTTTAGAGTTTTCGGGTGTAATGTTAAGTTACTAATAATGATTATTTTCTTGGTTCATGTGTGTATATGACTCAACCTATAGACTGGAAAAACAATATCCTCTGTAAATATGTCTGACAAAACCCCCTGTCAATAATATTTAGCAGATGCTCACATTTCTAAAACCCAAACACATAGGCACATTAAAGTGGGCAGAAGTCTTGAAGGAGCATTTTGTTAGTGAGAGAAAGAGAAAGAGAGAAACAGAGACAAGAGAGACAGAGAAAACCATATAGAGCTGGGAAGTTGATGAAAAACAAGCCAATATAATTATTTACCAAGGAAATCTAAATTAAAACTACAAAGAAATACTCTATATCTTTTACAATGGCAAAAAAGCAAAAAACTCTGAAAGCAAATGTTAGGATGTGGGGGCCATAGTTGGAATACTGCCTTGCTTGTGGGATATGTTCAATGCCATGCTGTGGTAAAGAACTGTTTGTTAATTTCTTATAAAATTTTACCTCTGTTTACCCAATAAGCCAGAAGTCCACTGCCAACTACTTTTCTTAAGAGAAATTTGAACTCATATCTACAAGATGACTTCTTTAAAAATATGCATGGCAGCTTTATAAAAACCCAAACCTGAAAGCAATTCACATGTAAAGATAAATGATCAAGAGATTGTGATACATGTTCATTCAAGGGATCATTGACAGCTACATCAGAAAGGGCAGCGCTACACATGACATCATGCATGAAAGGCAAAAACATTAGTCATATTTAAATTCTCAAAAAAATAAATTTTTAAGGGCATTACCAGACAAAAAGATAATGTTTGATATGGTTTTTATCTTGTTTGTCTATGGTTGATTGGCAGTCAGGAACTTGATCTGGGTGGAGCACAAAGGGATTTTGGAGGCAATGGCTTTGCTTTATAACTTGTTTTTTTGTAGAAGTAACTCATAAGTACATGGTTGTTAAAGCCTATCATGCTAACTGTGTAATGGCTTTGTCTTTTATTATATGGAAACTGTAGAGCAGTAAAATTCATTACAGAATAGAGTAGAAAATTAAATGAGAAAGGTAAAGACAGAAGATTACTTGTGATGCTTAGCCATTTCATAGAGATAAACTTGGATCCTGGTCACCTGTTCACATACCTAGGAAGTGTTTAAGCATGTGTCCATGAGGTGCACTCTGACCATGGTGTGGTCCCATCTTTCTAGTATCTACTGTTGTCACATGGTAGTAGCATAAAGAAAGTCTGCTATCGCAGAAACCAGCTCTGAGTGATAACAAAACAGATAGCATCAGGGCTGTCAGTGCAGTGGGTTCTGACCCATCTGCATCTCAGTACACGAGAAACTCAGTATCCAGAGAGCAGCCCTCCACCCCATGTGTATATGTGCATGCGTGTGTGTGTGTGTGTGTGTGTTCCAAACCCAACAATCCACCTTCTTAGAGTTCCATTCTCTTCTAAGAAATAATAAGCCTTTATTTCCATCCACTCTGGCAAATGGCTTTCTACTTTTCCTAAGAGAACCGTTTGACTAGCATCTCCAAAGGTGATTATTCACTTTTAATCAATATACTCACTGGTTGACCAAGCTGAACGTGTATGGAACTGTTCTTTGGAGTACGGTTGTTTTATGTATCTGGAATGACTAGAAATAGACTTTCCCCCAAAGAACCACTTCTGCTCGTCCCACTGACAGCTTAAGTAGGAAGACTTGCTCAAGGACACCCAAGGTTGGAAGAGTATAACAGGGCAAAGTTTGCATCTCACTACATTTGCAGTAGCTCATCATTTATCCTCCCCTGCCATTTGTTTGGGGGTTGGTTTGGTGTTGGCTTGCTGTTGGGTTGGGTTGGGTTGGGTTGGGTTGGGTTGGGTTGGGTTTTGTAGGGACTCATGTGTCCTAAGGTAGCTCTCAACTTGCTAAAAAAAAAAAAAAAAAAAAAAAAGAAAGTCTGCTATCAAAGCAAGGATTTCTAGTCAACACTGTTGTAGTTAGACCTTACCCAGGTCATAGAGCCATTAGTTCACTAAATCACACAAAATACAGAGAGATAGCCTCTTGTTGGAGTGGGTTCATGGTCTGAGCTTTGCATAGTTTACCCTGAGGAATAGTTCACTTTTCTCCTTGAGTGAAATGACACAGGAACATTTATACATCGAGAGGATCTCCTTGATTAAACCTGATAATGGGAGTTCCATGATGTCTGTGCAGTTTGATTCCCTGTCCATAGGTGGTTAAAAGCAGGGCTGAACTGTGTGTAAGGGGAACCAAGGAACCTGACCTCCTGCTGATGAACTGGGAGGAGAAGTTTCTCATCATCTTTCTTGTCAAGACATTCTGTTTTCTGCTTTTAAACATGTCTGCATGCCTCCCATTATTTGAAATGTTGAGTTCTGTCCTCGAAGGGTGGTGCCAAGACAGTATAGGTTCTCACATGTACTATTTTTGAGACCTTTATAATCAGAAATGAAATACAATGGGTGTGTTGGGGAGCAGGGCGGGGGAGGGTATAGGGGACTTTCGGGATAGCATTTGAAATGTAAATGAAGAAAATATCTAATAAAAAATGAAATGAAAAAATAAAACAAAGCTCACATAAAAAATAAATAAATACAAATGAACATTGGATCACATGAACATTGTATTTGTACCATGGATATATGGTATTAATTAAAACTTCATCTTATCATTTTCTTGGTCCAAAAGCCCATGTGTGTGAAGACTTTTTTGACATCTTTGTAGGCTTCTCTGTCTCATCCTGGCTCTGTAGGTCTTCTCTTTGACTTTTCTCAAGCTCTAGCCTCATGCTTTTCCCCTTATTCTTTGAATCTGCCAATCTGATCTTCTGAGCCATTTAAGCCAGTGTCCATTTTCATAACAAAAGTTTATCATCTCTTGAAATGAGTAACACAGACATGACACAACCAATACATATGCATATTTTTAAAATGAATATAATGCCCTAATTATAATATAAGGAGAAATAAGATGAAAGGAATTTATTATAAAATTTTATACATATGTGCATATAGACACACAAATCTGCAATACTTGGCCATGACCAGAGCAAAAAGCTAACCATGAGCCTGTGACATACTAACTTCTTAAGCCTTATCCCCAGCACTATAGGGCATGCTACTTCAGCATTATAAACCACTGTGAGTGCATGTTTGCCTCTACTTAGCAAGCTACATGCCTTCATTCTGAAGTTGCCTATCTTTTAAAGTTTCCAGGTACCAAAGGTCAGACAATAACTCTCCTTTTACCCTATCCAGAAACTTCTATTTAATCTACTTACTCCAGACAGGGTTGATATCTTTGACCATCTGAAGCCCCAGGATTCCCCCAGACACTTGGTTTGTCCTGGCTGTATCTTATCCTTTTCAGCTGATGTCTGATCTAGTTAATATCACTCATTATCTGTGTCCTTGGTAGAATTTCAAGATTTCAAGCTAACTTGGAGGTTGTCTTATGACTCTAAAATGTTTGAAGAAGCAAAATGGAATCACAAAGTTTATTGGAATTAGTCCTGTTGGAGTCTTAGTTTCTTAGTTTTCTAGAAACTTTATCTTGGGCAAGTCTTTTAAATTTATGCCTCAGTTTTCTCAAGTACAAATATGGATAATCACATGACTTACAGAGCTCTGGAGAGAATAAAATGAAAAATGCATGTTGGGATAAAAAAGCAGTTTGAAAACTGCTTGTGTAAAGTGGCATACACTAAGTGCTTTGTTTATTAAATTGTGATTTCAAAATGTGAGTCTCCAAATTCCTGGGGCAGACTAGTACAGAACATGACTATATTTCTAATAAAAGATCATATGGTAAACATTTTAGCCTTTGAGGACAGTGTAGTCTCCACTGTTGCCTCTCACTCTATTGCAGCGTTGAGAAAAAGCAGCCATTGAACACATGTAAATTAATGGGCATATGTATGCTTCCATAAAATTTTATTTTCAGGTTGAGAAGGTAGCTCTGTGATATAGACCATGTCCAGCATGTGTGAGGTCCTTGGTTCAATTCATAGTACCACAACAAATTGCAACAATAGCCAGATGTGACCTACTCCTGTTCTAGGGATGAAGTAGCAGAAAAAGGCTGTCCTAGAGAAGAGGTGATGGTACACAGTAGCTAGAAGCTTGGTGATACACAGAAGCCAGAACCTTGGTGATAAACAGCAGCTAGAAGCTTAGTGATGCACAGAAGCTAGATGCTTAGTGATACACAGAAGCTAGATGCTGGAGCTCTGTGCACTTGCATTGTTCTTTCTTCCGATGGAAACAGTATTTTTTATAATCTGCTTCCCCCAACCTTTTCTTTTCATCTATTGACATCCATCAAATAAGTATTTTAGGCAATTAGGTGTATTTATACAGCTTCCTTTTTTTCTGGATGTTAGACATTTCTCAGGTGTGGTGAACCATGCTTTTCTTAGCTGTGTTTCTAGTGTGGAGATTCCGACAGAGCCTTTCTTACTGTGGTCTGTAATTTCATATTTGTGGCGCTATCTACGTATGCTCTTTCCTCATCAGGTTACATGGTCTATGAAGGCAGGAATCAAGAGATGTATCATGGACCTAGAACTTAGAAGTGAAATAACTCTCATCTTCACACCTGTGGTCACCTTGGGGTTGTCAGTGCACCTGTTGTAGCCCAGCTTCCTTTACAAGTAAACTAGGACTTGGGGGAGGGTGTCTTGTGGTACACATGGTGTAACACTTGCTAAAAGACTTTGAAAGATGTAAAGCTAAGGATGTATGTGGTGTGGGCAGTGTAGTGGGGGATGTTCAGTTTTTCTAAATTCAAACTTTAAACTTAATCACCACTGTGATGGTGTCAGGGGGTGATTGGATTATAGAAGGCTCCTCAGGAGTTTAGTGTCCTTTAAGTGAAAGACAAGACCACCGTTTGCCTGTGTTGTGAGGATACAGCTAAAGGACGCCATCTGTAAGCCCAGAAATTGCCCCTCACCAGACACAGAATCTCGGCACCTTGATCTTGGGCTGCTCAGCTCCAATCTGCATCAAGTAAGTTTCTGTGACTGACAGTCTTCTCTGTTTGTGAATTTTTAGCATCCTGAGTAAACTACAATGCTCTTAAGTGTCTAAGTATCATTAAAGTGAACCAAACCTATTTCTATTAGTATATCCTTTGTGTTCTTATTGTTCAAAAACAACTAATGTTGGATTCTCATGAAAGGAGAGCTCCATATAATGAGTCAGGAGTAAACAGAACAACCATGAAGATCTTTAATGAAGAACTGGAAACATTAGAAAACACATACGTGCTTTTTCCTTTCCAGGACTAGAGATCATCCCAAGAGTTGTTGGGTGTCATTTTAGGAATGTTGGAGCTAGAAAAACACCAGTACAACAGGTCTATAGGTGGTATCCTCAGAGAACACCCAGAAGCTTAGAACCACAGCAGACCTACCAGGCATACTGTGAAAAGACTATGACTTGTATGTACATGCACGTGCTATTATTATGTATTTACCGATCTATTGAATTTTGATCCAAGTTTTCACAACAGTTGTCCCAAGCGATAGATAGCCCAGTTCCATTGCAGGCTTGTGCAGTTTATATTGACATATATCTGCTTTGCAGAGAGACAGCTTTATATTAAGAACAGGGCATTCGGAGGCTACTTTTTTTCCCCTGGAAAGTATGGTCTTTCTTCCTCTTAATTCAGGAGGAGTGTTGAGCCTATTTCTGCCTGCAAAAATGAATGGCCCATCAGTTTTGTGCTGGTGGCTCTAGGGCCATCAATCCACAGAATCCAGCAATCACTCACTGACTGTGGCCCTAGATGAAATTTCAACTCCACTAGACACATGCTCTGGGGATGCTCTGGAGGGAGTGATTTGTCATTCATAAGACAAAGACTCTTTAATAATGAGAGAGATGTCTTTTAGACACACCATGGGTGGCTGTTTGTAGGAGAAACAGATCCAGCTAATAGATTCAGCATTCACTAGTGTGTCTGATCATGGCCTAGAGGCCTAAGAAAATACCCAGGAGTAGAGGGTTAAGATATCTGCCCCATGTTTAGATTCTTAGAAATATACTGTTCCCCTGTTACACCAGCTTGTGATATTTTTGTGTCACAGACTGAGTAAAAAACTGGGCAAATCTCTGCTGATTCCTCACAGATAATCTGTATTACCTCTAAGTCATTGGCCCTGGAGACACCTGCCTAGGGGATCTGAGAAGGTGAGACTTGTAGGATGCCCAGTAGCTGAGGAACTGGACACAATAGGGGGTCTTTTTGACCTTGTTTGTCTGACACAGTTTTATTTATCTGATTAACTTTTTATTGACTTGTTTGGCATACAGTTGGACATTAAGATTGGGAACAATTCAACTGAGTGCAACTAATAAATGTTAACTTCTTTCAGGGTATATATATATATACCCAGAAAGTTTTATATATATATATATATATACATCCCAGAAAGTTTTCATCACAATGCAGCTATCAGCAAATGTTGAAGAAAATTAATTTTTAAAACTAGAAGTTATATTTTTTGTATCTTTTAAAAACACAATAGTTGAAAATAGTTTTTCAAAATTATAGTTTTATTTTATAATTAGTTCATAGGGGACACATGTGCCATGACATGTGGGTGGTGGTTAGAGAGCAATTTGGGGGGTTGGTTCTCTCCTCCCATGTGGGCGCAGGAGACCATGCTGTCAGGCTTATCAGCAAGCACCTTTAATTACTGAGCAATCTTGCTGGCCCAGAAAAACAAATGTATTATATTTTGTGCTTCTGGAATTTTAGGTATTTTTTTTCCTTAGTGATGCTGAATATGGTCCTGAAGTTTGCATTTTTAGGGGAGTTGATAGCTATCTTCATGTGCTTTGTTGAATTTCTTCTAAATACATTTTCTTCATTGACTTGTAAGAACTCTTTACATAGTAATGCTTCCACCTTTGTGTCCATTTGTTTGCTATATTCCTTAATGGTCATCATTTAAAAGGTATTAAGCATATTTGTACATGATCTGATCACCTTGCCTGTACACTTTACAGTTGCTTTGAGTGAGACAGATACAGCTGAGTCCCTTTGTGTCATTAAGACTGATGAGTCCCTAGCTCAGTGCTTCTGAAGTCTAAGAGAGACCATCTTTATAGATGTTATTCATGTTTTTGGTTTTATGCCTTCTCTACATTTCTGATACATCTATATCCAGATGAAACATTATGCTGATACTCACACAATTCCAGGTCTGAGGGCATTTCATGTTTTGAAAGATTAGCTTGTGTTATATTGGTGTTACTTATGGGTTCAGAAATCAGCTTGGACATTTGGGACTGGGTAAGTGGATGACTGTAGTCCAGTCCTTGTTGTATCGTGGATGGATTATGCAACCTAGTTTGTGTCATTCTAAGGAATAGATTCCTAATTCTACAAGATTCTTTTTATTCAGGCGTACCCTTACAACTGTATTTTCTGCTTCTTGGTTTCCCTCATGACTTTGATTTTCAAAATAAAATAGTTCCAGTTTCTTATAGACAAAGGAAGACTTTGTGTGTATGTCACCCCATTGCTAGGATATGGCTGCTTGTCTGTCTGAAAGGAGGAGGAATATGAATGACAGGAAATACAATAGCTTATCAAAGTACTCCACTTTGTTTCAATTTCCCTCTAAACAATTATATATTTTATTTATTGGATTAATGGATTTAGAGGAATTTCTCCAAAGGTTACTGCTGTTTTACTTATTTTAAAAAGTGCAAAAACCATTAAATTCATATCAGTTTATAGAACGTCAGAAAACTTGGGTAAGATGACATGTAGTTCACTTGGAAAAGAGACAAGAATGGGGTGAAGTAGCAAAGAACATGGAATTGTGGTGATCATGAGCTCTTGACGTGTTGCCCATGTTTTTGTGATTGATAAAATACCTGACAGAATCCACTTAAGGAGGGAAAGGACCATTTTGGCTGACAGTTCCAGGGCTCAGTGTCCATCACAGCAGGGAAGAAACTGCAGAGATCCTTTCATTGAAGTGGGAGCATGTGCAGAGGTTATTCACATACTGGGAGAGCATGACCGCAAGTGAACAAGACACACACCCAGATCTAACCTGCCACCAACCAACTTTCTGCAGCCAGGCCCTACCTCCTACCTGACCCTCAAATTGCCAAAATAGTACCATCTACCAGAGAAGAGGTACTCAACATGTGAGTCTGTGTGGGACAGTTCAGATTCAGTGTTGGCTCTTCTCCGGGGCACCCGGGACACCTGGAACTGGGCTGAGCTAGCTCTGTCCAATGTGCTGATGGACAGACTTGTGTATGCCACCTCCCTTGTCCACGTGAGTAACTGGAGGAGGTGGGCATTCTGCTGTGACCTGACGTGTCTGCCTCTTGACTCTCATGATGAAGGCTGGGGTTTCAGAAGCTGTTTCTCTCATGATGGCCTCTGGCCTGAGGAGCTGGGGGCTCCTTTGTAATGTTTGCAATCACAGGTGTCCTTGTTCACAGTCATGCTCCAGGGGCAGCCACCTCCTTGTGTGCTGTCCTGAGACAGCAGTCGCATTTGCCTTTTCTGCATGTTCTTGTCCTGTATGTAAAGAAGACCTGAAAAAGCCCTGTATTTATAGTGACAATTCCTGTATGTAAAACATAGGAAGTGCTCAGAATTACCCATTCTGAGCTGTAGAACTCATTCCAGCCTCTTCATGTGACAATGAATTTATTTTATTCTCTTGGGGTCTCATCAACACAGCCTGTACCAGAAAGCCAGAGTGTAGGGATCAAAATAAAGATTTTAAAGTCCTTTACTACCTACTGGGAAAAGAATGATACTTATTTCCTATTCTTTACCTGAACAATCTATGACATACTCTTATCTTTATATGCATGTCAAAAAGCCCTTGTGATTGAAATTCAAGTGAGATCATGCATGTCTGTGGTATTCCAGGCATGTGTCTGGCACTTGTAAATGGCACTCATTATGGGCATCTTAGATATTACCTATTTTATAGTGATATATTGAGATAACCCAGAGGGGACTTGAGTACTTTTTAAACACTTCTGGGAATAACCTGATGGAGGTGGAATGGCTTCAGTTAGAGGAGAGGTTTTAAGATGGTAGATTTGGGGGAGGTGGGAGTGAGCACACGAGTGACAGGTAGGAAGCTGAAGGGACGCCCAGTAGCCTTCACATGGAGTGACTATGTCATTGAGAGGAAATGGGGAGCAGAATGCAGTTGCATCTGGAGTTATGAAGGGACAATAGAAGGTTAAAAATAGTTATTGGGGAGAGTGGATATGTAAGTTGTCAGGACAGTAGCAGTACACAACCTGGGCAGCACCAAGGGTCTAGCAAGGGCTGTCAGTCTGAATTCATAGTGATGCCACCTACCCCACCTACCCTACTGTGTAGCTACAGGAAATATGTACTGCAGCAATGTAACAAAGAACTGCATATTGAGTGGCTTCAGCTGTGGGAATGCACAGCTTTACCATTCTGGAGGCTAGAAAGCCAAGAGCCATGTGTTGACTGATTCTTTTCTCCCAAGGGCTTCCACCCTTGGCTTATAGAAAACCCTCTTCATTTTTTAATGAGGATAGTAGCCATACCATATTAGGATCCATCATTACCTCTTAGCTTTCTGACTCCCAATGCAAGCACATTCTAAAGTACTTGTGAACCTCAACTCTGAATTTCAGGGAGACATAGTTTAGCCTATGACACAAAGAAAAGGGAGGGTATGGTCAGCCTAGGGTAGGACATTTCACCTGGCAGGAGTATCAAGGGGTGAGGTGGCAAGGATATCAAAAGCTTTGCTAAAATAAGGAGCATGGATTGAATGCACCCAGCGAGGGACATGAGCCTGCAAGAGTAGGAGGTAAAAGGAAGGGAAATGCCCAGGAGGTAGTGACAAGAAGCCTTGTCCAGAATGTGAACACAGGTGAGATGGGGAGCAAAGGGCTGGGGCTGCAGAGTGGATGATTGTATCTGGGGCTTCTCAGGTGATTGGAATACCTTTCATGTTGTATAATTCCCATGAGAGGAGTTATCTCTTTATAAAGCAAAGACAAGCTTGCCCTTTTCAAACCTCCCAGGAAATGCCATCTTCCTGACAGTGATGATCCGCTGGGTTGCCTCTATCCAGCAAAAAGCCCCATTTGTTGGCATGTCATTAAGTGCAAGGAAGAGATCACATAGGCTCAGATAAGGAAAGCATGACAAACAAACAAACAAACAAACAAACACATATAAACTGGGAGTTAATAAGAGATAGAGCCAGAATTGCTAAGAGGCTGGAACGAGAAAATGGCAACCTAGCAGGAATAAGACACCAGAACCCAGAGTCGGACAGCCAGTGGGACCCAAGGTAGCCACAAACTCAGCCTTTTTCCCATCTCCCTGTGGGACAACATGCAAGTTACCTGTGGGGCCACATCCAAAGTTCTAAGATGGAGCTTCTTGCTTCAGAAAGGACAAGATCATCCCATCTTTGGTATGAGGCATGAGTCTTGGACCCTTCAAGCCCTGGGTTCAAACAATGAACAGAGTGACTATAATTTGCATCCCACTTTCTGCATATGGGCCAGGGGCAGCTGCAGTCCTTATTGACAGGTTGGAACAAAGCACAGCTCCCTATAGCCCTTGGAAGATTTTTCTTTTGCTACTAAATTCTAGAAAAATTGACATTAAAATGTGATCTTTACAAAAAAAAGAACGCTAGCATGTTGTTGTTGTTGTTATTGTTGTTGTTTTTGTTGTTATTGTTGCTGTTGTTTGACTATGGTGTAAGTCACTTTTTTACTGCAGGTATGGGGTGGACCTAAAATATCAAAACCTAGTCCTTAGCATAAAAAGCATCAACTATGCTGCTTTTAAACTGTTTTTAATCTAGACATTTATCTTAAGGGGAATCTGGCCTGCTACATGACAAATTTCCTCATTTCCTAATAACTATACACCTGTGTGAAAGTTACTGAAATGAGGAAAGTTGTTGAAAGTGTGGTGCTGTCACTTAGTACCACCATTATTTTGGCCGAGTTTCAGACTTAGAAACCTGGAGTCATGTTTTTTGTTACTAGTTAGCTCTGTGAACTGGAACTAGTAGTTAATGCTATATTGGTCATCAGTTTCTCGTTTTGTTGGTGATTTGTTTAGGTAAAAAGTATTAGAGTGATGTGAAATGAATTTGAATGCACCCCTTTGAATTCCCAACATTGAGCAGGTGGGCCATGAATACCACTCTTTTGATTTTTTTGCCAGAATTCTGAATGAAGAACAAGGAGTGGAAGATTGATGGAGGCTCACATGCTATCTTTAGAACTGACCAAGGGGACTAAGGTTCACTGTACGAACATAGGATATCTGATTGAATCACCTGTCTAGGCACCTCGGACACTTAGTTGGGATAAGCTTGTCCTCATGGGAGCCTGACTAAAGGATCAGAGAAGATCTCTATTCTGTAGACAGCTTGCTTTGAAGAGGACATTTCCCCTAAATTTGGCAGCCAAGAAAATCAATGTTTCCCTTGGGACATTTATAGAATGGACAGAGGCTGGAGTATTCATGATACTCTTAGTTGAGCTTCCTTCAGGGAAGGGGGGCTTAGTTGAGGAAATAAAGTTATTCCCTTACTGCTTAGAACACTGAGAAAAACTGTTAGCTGAAAACACAACCAAAGCCGTTGCGAATCTTCACTCAGGGCACGGCTCACAACTGCACTGCTTTTCTTTCTCACTTCACCCTCTCCCGTCTTCTCGGCTTCTGCACAAGTTGTCACCTCTATGAAGATTCCTTGCTGGAAGTATCTCCAACGGTGGTGTCATGTGTCTCCGCTTCCCCGTGTTGTGTGCATGCAGCGTCTCTGCTCCGGGGGGGAGTGGGGGGAGAGAATCACCTTCCCATCGTTTTCTGCTGTTATGACTGAATACCACAGACTATGTATTCTTATAAAGAGTAAAACTGTATTCAACTCATCGTTCTAGAGGTCTGGATTGGAGGAGCCTGTCTGGTGAGAAGTTTCTTGCTGGCAAGGATGCTTTGAAGAGTCTCAAGGCAGTGTAGAGCATTACATGGTTAGACAGAGTCTGAGAGCTTGCTCTTATATAAGATCTTATATAAAAAAAAGCTTGTGCCGGGCGTGGTGGCGCACGCCTTTAATCCCAGCACTTGGGAGGCAGAGGCAGGCGGATTTCTGAGTTCGAGGCCAGCTTGGTCTACAAAGTGAGCGCCAGGACAGCCAGAGCTATAAAGAGAAACCCTGTCTCGAAAAACCAAAAAAAAAAAAAAAAAAAAAAAAAAAGCTTGTATAAAAGCTGGTACAAACATAATGTAGCTCCATCTAATCCTGGTCACCCCTCGTGGCTGTGCTTCCAATTCTCATAGCTTGGTGAGGTTTTTCTGTATGTCCAAGAGGAATTACATTTCAGCATAATTTTAGTGAGAAGTTCAAACCACAGATTTTTCTCTCCCTCTGCCCTAATATAAATTTTATGAGTTAAGGGCTGAAAATTGCACGTTTCAAGAAACAGACATAAGGTGAATTTGAACATGTTTTGTAAAATGGTTTACACATTGACATTGTTCATTAAAGCAGTCACAAATGATTGCTATGTTCACAGGAATTGAATGTTCTAGAAAGACAGATTGTTGGGTTGGACACCACCATTGGAGATACTTCCAGCAAGGAATCTTCATAGAGGTGACAACTTGTGCAGAAGCCGAGAAGACAGATTCTTCAGGGGAACTTTTCGAAGTAACAGTGATACACCGCATACAGACTCTAGTGGATCAACACTCTGACCTACACAGTTTTTCTTTTAAATGCCCCAGATTTGCACATCTGACCTTCTAACCACTTCACTGAGTTCATCCTTAAAACGTCAGTGAGATGTAGGGCCTTTCCATATAGAAATGTTAGTGTTAGAAATGGATGCAGGGGGATGTCTATTTCCTTAGGAAATGGAACCTGACTCCTTTACCTGCTGGCATAAAACAATGAAATGAAACTGTTAAGTCAGACTCCTCCCTTCTACTCATCCCACCCTGATTAGTTTTGAAGTCTTTATGTAGCCCTCACTGTTCCTCAATTGAGATTCTCCTGCCTCAGCTTCATGAGTTCTAGGACTACAGCCACATACTAGGACTACAGCCACATACTAGGACTACAGGAACGTGTCATGTCTCACTGTTTTCTTCTTTCTTTTCCTTCCAACCTTCAATCTGTCAACAAGGTCTGCCTCTTAGTTTTCAATGCTGGAATGGGGCTTTCTGTTTGTAGGTCTGCTGCCTAGTAGCCAGTGAAGCCTGCCTTCATCTCGTACCCAGAGTAGTGATAACCTTCTAGATGGGTTCCCATTCTACTTTCTAAAGCATTGTTCATACAGTGACACCTCCCAATATGTCTTGTTTAAACAGTGACTCCCCATCCATTTGTAATAAAAGCTAAATTCTCTCCCTATGGCTTCCCGGACACCAGTCAACCTGGTGTACAGCTGTCCTCCTTCCTCTCTCTGTGTTTCTGCCACCCAAACACCACCATGACCATTCATTCATTAAAAGCCTTTGGCTTTGCTGTGTTTTGTCCACCTTGCCTCTTACCTGTATACACTGAGCTGTGTCTCTCCTTTAGGTTTTACTTCAAGCAAAGCACTCTCTAACTGCCTATCAAAGACGACTGTCCTGCAGTTCACCTGTGGCAGGTACATCACTTGACACTCTCTGAGTTTCAATCTTGTCGCTGTTTGTGTGCTTATTGTCTATTCCCCTTGAGAGTAAATCCCACAAGGACATGGGCTTTGTCTATCATGTCCATTGCTCCATCTTTATGAAGAATCAGATCTGGCACACAGTGGGTGTTCAGTGACACTCTTGAGACATGATAACACATGAGGGAGGTTATGGTTAGAGTATTTATGACTCTTTAGTTATATACAGTTTTACATATTAGAACTTAAAAATGTTTCAGTCATACCCCTTAGTCATCAGGCTGATTGTCACACTTTAAAAAATATCGTGGCTAGAGGTCTTCCTTATCAATTGACTGGAAAAGTTTGCTGTGAAAGGATCATCAGCAAAACCGAGATCAGAAGGCCATTGGCACAGAGGGTCTCTGGTCTGACTGACCAGCCTGGGGCCCCACTGGCTACCAGCATCCCCAAGTGTCATCCAGAAGTGTGTCATCTCACTTTGATGTAACTGAAGGGCACACAATAGCTGAGACTTTATAGCTCCCTGTAATTTTGCTGACTTGGCCATTTTAGCAAGAAATAATTTATTCTAATGTGATTTGCATTGCATAAAATTATAATAAATGTTTTTAAGAACAAGGTGCTGTATATTTATGAAATCTCTTGTGTTTATATGAGGAAGAGGTTTAAAATGTATTGGCATGTATTCTCCACAAATACTTGTATGCAAGGCTATAGACTGTGCAGCCTTGGCATTAACATATATTATTTGCATAAACCATAAACACTGGGCAATTTTTTTGCCAAACAAAAAGTACTGATTACCTTAGAAAGGATATTAATATCTTTTCTTTATCCATATTTTTAAATTTTCCAGACTGTATTTTGATGATCATTCATCTTGTCTCGTAGCACAATCTGCAGCAAAGACTCTCTCTCTCTATAGCTCCCCAAACAAAGAATAAGATGCAGGGAGGCAACAACTCCTGCATGTGAATGGCCTGCAGTGCAGTGATCCTGACTGGCTGTGGAAGGCCTCTGCTTAGTTAAAGTTCACAGCCATTAGATGCAGGCATGCACCAAATAGACATCTGATTGACAGAGGGGAGCCAGGAAATATGTTTCCAAATTAAATTTCATGTTTATTTTCAGCCCTCCTTAACAGCCTTCCTGTTGAAGATTTGAGCCACTGAACCAAACTAGTTTCCTCTAGGAAATAAAATGTGTTGTTCAAATAATTCTCTGTATGTTTCTGCCTTCATAATGTGGGATCCTCGGGAATAATTTCAGCAGAATCAATAGAAACAATGCTGAGGTTGAATTTCCCCTGAAGTAGGAATCCTGCTGCGTGTGAAGAAAGAAAACAACAGCTATTGACTGGCTCCAGAAAGAGAGGAAGGTTGGCCCTGGGTGTTGGTCTGATCTGGATTTTATTACACACGGTGTAAGTTCTGTACCTTTATCTGTTAAGTGATGAGAGTCACAGCCATGACTTGGAACACAGTGACAGGTAAAGGAGTGGCTCTGTGTAGAGACTTTAGAAGAATGCTCAAGCCATTCAAAGCTATTGCCACCACTGTTGTAACCATGAGCACGTGAGCTGGAAAAAGTGATGTCTATGGCACAGACACTGAGCAAATGGAGCAAGACTGAGTGTGTGTCTCAGAGTGGAAGAACATTCTGGTGGGCTTGCGATTCTGTCATGCAAATCCCATGGGGAGAGCGAGGAGAGGATGGCTGGGGAACAAAAGAGCTTATAATGTGAGGGATTAGAAATATAGAGTCACCAAGCACATCCTGTTTGTAGAAGGACTTTTAGTTCTTTCCTCACAGACCCAAGCCTTTTCCATCCCCAGGGTCAGGATGCTGCAGAGGAGTTCAGACACCAGCCAACCATCCACCCCCTCGTTACAGCCTTCCCAGGATGCTGTGTGCTGGGTCTGATAAGCATGGCAAAGCTTATTTCCTAGTGGGGAAGACTAAGAAGCAACTTTGAAAAAAAAATGTTTCTACAGAGTGGGTGAGAGTTTAGAGAATGGAGGACCTAAAATTTCTAGTTTAGCTCCCTGGCAAAATGATTCAGTGGGTGGTGTTTCATAAAGCTCTGTGTGTTTATCCTTTGTAAAATATACTTCCTCTCTCGCATGGAGCCTGAAACAACAGGGTAGCTCCTGGTCCAGCCACATCAGCACCAACTGCTTCCTTGTCTCTTTTCTGTGGTATAAACAAAATGTTCAAGACTGGATAATTTATAGAGAAAAAAATCAGTCTGTCTATCTATTTATCTATTTTGGATTTTTTTGAGACAGGGTTTCTCCATGTAGTCCTATGAGTCCTAGATCTTGATCTACAGACCAGGCTGGCCCTGAGATCTACCTGTCTCTGCCTCCTGAATGCTGGGATTTAACCATGTGCCATCACCTCCTGGCCTGAGAAATGATTTATTTTTCCTTCTAGAGCCAAAAGTGTGGTTCTAGGAAGTGCCTGACTTCTGGTGGAAGACAGAAAGCAAAGTGCACATGAATGCAACAGACAGAACCTGAGACACATGCACAGCTTCACAACAACCCAGTTGCATGGCAAACTCCAGTGCAGAAAGGACAAGCACATGCTAACAATGGAGAGCATGAACCTAGTCCCTGCAAAGAGCCCATAAGCCTTCAACAACCCTGTTCTTTTGTTAAACCCCATGGCATGTTTTGGTTATGATGCAGCCTCCATAGCCTCCCAGGTTGAAGTCTTGGTTCCCAGTTGATGGAATTTTGTTTGGCAGACACAAGAAACATCAGAAGGTGGGGCTAGTTAGAGGAAGTCGGCCACTAGGAGGCCTTCAATGATTATACCTGGTCCCAGCTGCCTTCTTCTTAATCCATTTCCTGTCTACCTTGGGGCGAGTAGCCTTTGTCCTATGCTGTCACCATCTTGGTGTTACCCTTGATGCCAGCTCAAATCCAGAAGAGACGTATCTATTGTCCTCCACTGAGACTTCTGAGTATCTGGAACAAAATGTTTCTTTCCTCTTTTGGCCTGCTTATGCGAAGGATTCTATCACAGAGACAGAAGGTCTGACTGGTCACCACATCATCTATCGACACAAGTCAGATTTCAGGGCGAGCATCTGAGTGAGAAAATCAGTCCTCAATGTAGCAACTGGGATTTTGCTAAAAGTGTAGATTTTTTGATGTTTTGTTTCAAACTCTCTGAATTAGAAAGCTGTGGTGTTCGTTACCTTAGAAGGTTTTCTTTATTTCAGGGGACCCCAATAGACTCACAAAAAACTACTAACCTAGAGAAACTCTTGACATTGAGGCCTAAAAAGATAACGAAATGTTGTTAAATGAAGCAATCTTCTGTCTAGTACTGGTGAATGGTGGTGATGTGTTAATCCAATGTCATACTGTTCAGCACCAAACAAGACCTTATCCTGCCCTGGTTACATTTCAGAAACATCATAAAAGGAGTCAAAACATATCAGGTCCATGAATGAAACTCCGAATAAAAGGAAAATAAAGTTGTCGCAAAGCCCAAGCAACTTCCATCTATTCTATCATTTTAAGCATATAAATAAATGATAGTGTCTTCGTCACTTTTATTGACATGTTAAGATCATATCAGTAAAGATCAACCAAGGAAGTAATTTAAAGGAGAAATGGTTTATTTTGGTGCACAGATTAGGTTACAGTTCATCATGGAGGGGAAGCCAAGGGTGGAGGCGCTTGAAGCAGCATGGCACACTGTGCCCAGAGACAGGAAGCAGAGAGGATGCATTCAAGTGCCCGGTAAGATTTTTATACAGTCCAGGATCCCTCACCCATCTTCATCCATAAGATGGATCTCCCCACATCAATTAACATAATCATGATAATTCCCTACAAACATGCCCAGGACCCATCTTCCAGGTGCTTCTAGAGTCTGCTAAGTTGGCAATTAAGACTATCACAAACACATACTATGTGTGAATTGTGATATAGTGTATAGAGATGAATGTGTAGGTAGAGAAACTAGGAGAGAGGAGGGAATGTGCCAGGAGATGAGCCACCAAAGGCTTTGTCACCATCAGCAGGGCTTTGTTTATTATTATTTTAAATAGATTTTATTTAAATTTTTCATGTGATGTATTTTGATCATTTTTTTCCCCTCTTCCAACTCCTCTGAGATCCTCCCTCCCTACTGCATTTTAATGCCCTGCTCTCCTCAGCAGCTGAGTGGCAGGTATATTGGATCCACTATATTATCCTTTCATATGTAAAATTCATAATCATCCATTAATTTTTTAACAAAGCTTTTTTTTCCCCTCCAGAGCAACATTTCCCCCCCATCTTTGTTTGAACATCAAAACTCCCCATGCTTGCTAAGCGTCACCTGCCAGAGGGACAGCTGGGCAAACATTACCTTACAGTATGAATCAGTCCAATTCTCTGTACAAGCTAGAGGACAGCTGGGGTGTTCTAACCCACTTTGGTATTTGTGGATTCTCTATATATTTGAAGCCTCATCTCTCACATTTTATCCTGAAAATAACTCTGTGAGAGAGTGTGGTATTACTACTCCTCGGTGACTGATGGATAAAATTAAATTGTCTACCATATTTTTGAGCACCATACTCTGAGACCCCATCAGTGAGAAGAATCTTGTACCCACGTCAGTGATCCTACAGTGGTCCCATGTGACAGCTGGGGGGAACTGAGGAAGAGAGACATTAAAGAGCTTGTTTATATCCATGGTTCTAATGAATAGGGAAGTCAGAAGTCAAAAAAAGAAAGAGAGCTGGTGGGTTGTAGGATGTAGATCCAGGATCGCTTCCCCATCAAGTCTTCAAAGGGAAAGAGAATAGCATGCTCTCTCATACAAAAATAGTAGGTGTCCCTCTGAAGGGACAGTGGGTCCCAAGTCTCCAAAATTATTACCAATGGAAGTTCCCTTTAGCTTTTGTTGTTTTCTGGCCCTCTGCTCATGTGCTCAGTGCACTTGTATGCTGGAATCACATAAAGATGGATTATGTGGCCAGACAGTCTGTGTCATCAGCAAGCAGACAGGAGGTTCATATCCCTAAGCAGACAGCCACATTATACAAGCAAAGAAAGAAATGAATACATCTCTGCTGCCTGGCGTCCCCCAATGGGTAATTAAAACGACACCACTGCTGTCTTCACTACATTCAAAAGTGTTTTAATTTGTATTTAGCCAGAGGCTTTCTAGCAACAGGAACATTTGTACAAATCTAACAAATAATTATAAATAAATAAAGTCTATGCTTCTGCTATTTGGGGGAACGTTTCCTTCAGGTAACACATTTATAAATCCACCTGTTTGACAATATGGAGTTAAAATAACAGTAGACTTTGAACTGGCTGTTTAAACGACAGTTGAAACAGTGTGTTTGTCAGCATAGAAATGAAAAAGAGCATCACTCAGGGGGTGATCCAGGCCCAGGGGTGCCATGGACTGTAAATGCTAAATTACACTATACCTGGAATATAGCCATGTATAACCAATGTAGGGGGAAACTCAGATTAAAGAAGCCCCTACCATTTATAATTAAGGAGACATGGAGACTCTAGGTGTCTCTAATGTGTTAGACAGCTGTGCTGATTGTTTTTTTTTTTTTGTCAACTTGACACAAACTAGAGACATTTGGAAAGAGGGAATCTTAGTTGAGAAAATGCCCCCACCACATTGGACTGTGGGCAGATCTATGGGACATTTTCTTGATTGATGTGTCAGGGTTCAGCTCACTGTGGGAGGTGTTCTCCTGGGAGAGATGGTCCTGGATGCTATAAGAAAGCAGACTGAGCAAACCATGAAGGGAAAGCCAGTAAGCAGAACTTCTCCATTGGCTCTGCATCAATTCCTGCCTCCAGCTTCCTCCCTGGTTGAGTTCCTGTCCTGACTAATAGCAGAGTTGGAGTATGCCATGGATCAAGTAGGTTTTGGCCAAGGTGTTTTAGTATAGCAATGTTTGCCCTACCTAAGACAACAGCTGTTCATC
This sequence comes from Mus caroli, assembly GCF_978045245.1. Taxonomy (NCBI): domain Eukaryota; kingdom Metazoa; phylum Chordata; class Mammalia; order Rodentia; family Muridae; genus Mus; species Mus caroli. The sequence goes on along the minus strand of NW_028227263.1, from coordinate 21,670,987 downwards.
ATCATCATCAATTGAGGAAGTGAAAGAATGAGGGATTCATTATAGAAGCTAATGGCTAGTGCTCACTTTCTGGCTTAGGACCTTTCTTTCCCTAACTCTTCGCAAGTGCTCTCCATTCAGGCCATCATGGGGGGTTCTTCACTCTGGAATTGGGGGTGTTTTTGAATGGCACTTGATATCTGGTTTTCTTCTTAGCTGACTTCATTTAGGGAACGCAAAAATATTTCATTTTCACAGTATTGTTGGGTCACAAAAGCTCACTGGGTCCCTTTCCTCTCCCGTCATGTTCAGATGACACACCAGTGCAAACCCCACATGTGAGCCTGTGCCGGACTTTTCTTGCTCTCTTATTTAGATCACGACACCAGGAAGGCATTCCAAGCTGGTGTTACTGACTTAGATGGAAATTATTTCTTTACTATTTTTTTAAAAATTAATAATTTTCATAGAATACATTGTGATCATATTTTCCTCTTCTACAGCTCCTCACAGGTCCTTCACACCTCCTTAACACCTGACTTTACATTCTCTCTCTCTCTCTCTCTCCCTCTGTGTGTCTGTCTCTTTGTCTGTCTCTCTTAAAAAAAACAAACCCACCCCAAACAAATAAACAAACAAACAAAGCAAAAACAAATAAACAACCAACAAGGCAAAAACTAAACAAAAATCCTGACACTCCTACATCCAGGCTTGAGGCCTGCCCTGGCATGTGTTTGATCTTAGATTTAAATGGTTGTTGCTGAGAGAATATGAGAAAAGAAATAATTGGTTCCACACGTCAGACAGTGCTGAAGACCTCTTAAGATATGATAGGATCTTGTTCTTTAAAAGACCTAGAAGTATTTATAATTTCCTCTTCTCCTTAAAAATATTAAAACATATTTTTCAGCCAGGCATGCTGGCACACATTTTTTTTTTAATCCCAGAATTTGTAAAGCTGTGGGAGGAGGGTCCTACATTTCTCACCAGCCTGGGCTCCATCGACAACTTGAAGTTGCCTGGATGACAAAGTAATAACCTGTCTTAAAAAGTACAGTTTATATTATCCCATAAGTATCATGAATATTTGCAGGGTAAAAGTGATAGTTAAATGTATATGCACAAAATTGTGAGTGTTCTTAATTTATCAAATTATATGTATCTGATTCTTTACTCTGTATCCCACAAATATTTATTATTATGATAATTAGTAAAAATAAACTTGTCATATTAATAGACATGAAAATAGAGAGAAATGAGCAGAGGAAGATCTTTGTCATATAATGTATGTTAAATTTATAAAAATACATTGTCAGTAGGATAGGGAAGGGCTTCATGCCTTCCTGGACCTATCTGAGATGCTATGTGACTTTTAACTACAGGCTCCCCTGTGTAGCAGAACCACTGTAGGAGGGTCCTGATTTGTCTCTCTGATCCAATGGAGTCCTCTTGAACTTAACCTCCTTTATTACAATGTATATCAGGGTGGGAAGGAACAGGACTCTGGAGCCAGGTAATCTGAGTTACCATCATTTCTGCAGCTCCTCTCTGTGTTTTGTCTCCACGCTAAATGATGGTGCTAATGGAGGAATAACTTTGAATGGTGGTTATCAACTATGTTACCATCACTGTTTACCTACATCCAGTTTGCTAAAAGCTGCCTTAGCTCAGTGGAATGCATTTCTTATCTGATGCAGCCTAGTCTTCCCAGAAGTCGTACTTATCTGCCCTGATTTATATTCTCTCCCTCTCCCTCTCCCTCTCCCTCTCCCTCTCCCTCTCCCTCTCCCTCTCCCTCTCCCTCTCCCTCTCCCTCTCCCTCTCCCTCTCCCTCTCCCTCTCCCTCTCCCTCTCCCTCTCCCTCTCCCTCTCCCTCTCTCTCCCTCCCTCCTTCCCTCCCTCACTTCTCCTCCTCTTCCTCCTTCTCCTTCTCTCTTCTTCTTCTTCTTCTTCTTCTTCTTCTTCTTCTTCTTCTTCTTCTTCTTCTTCTCTCTCTCTCTCTCTCTCTCTCTCTCTCTCCATCCCTCCTTCCATCTTTCCCTCCCCCTTCTTTCCCTTCCTCCTTCCTTACCTCCCTCCCTCCCTCCCTTTCCCCTTCTTACTCAGCATTTACTACGCACCTGGCATTTGTCAGACAAATGTAGCTGACTCTAACCAAAGGGAAGGATAATAGTTTTCAGCTCTAAGGATCCACAGCCTAAAGACAGAGCGGAGGGAATGTTTGATTGTGATTCATCTCCGCAGCCCACTTTCCATCTTCATTATTGATACAATATCCTCAGCATGCCTTTTCACCCACAGTCTTTGGACAAGCCTCACGTGTCCTCAGTTGACTACTTAGAAGCTGTGGTGGCCCCACTGGTTCCTACTTCTTTTTTTAGAACACTAATACCTGTTCGTCCTTCCATAGTTCCCATGGATCCTCCCATTCTTGGGCATGAGTCTAGCTTTCCATTTTTCCAGGGTATCTGGAGAAGTCTAACTCAGTGAGGCTATTTTTCAGCATGTATCATTGGGTGCCTTATTGCTTGCCCAAGAAGAGGGTTAAACCCCTTAGGGGATTCTTTTTGTTTTAATCCCAGGGAAGAGAGGGTGTTGCCACTAAAAAAAAATCTGTTTTGTGGATTTGCTGTCCCAACCACTAGGTGTCACTATTCTACATAAATAAAACAGGAAAGACTTGGCCTTGGCACTGTGAAATTAAGTCTGGTTGGGGGATCTAGCAGGTTGAGGAACCCACTCATTCTGAAGTGTCAGGTAATAGCAAGCACTGTGCTCTCAAGCCTAGCTAGAGTGCAGGAATATCCTGCATTAAAAGGCTCTGAAGTCCAACTATCAGACATGTAAATCCAGCTTCTGTCTATATCTGCATTGGTATTGATCCTTTTAAATAGTCTTTAAAGATTAACCTCTCAGAACAGACCTAATGTACTATAGAATGCAGGGAACAGATCACTTCATTATTAATATAGCTGTTTGGGAAGAAATATCTGATAGGATCAGGGCATCCCATAAAACCTCACAAAAGAAAACCTCTTCCCTTTCTACAGGTGACCCTCTGTCTGGCAGAGAAATCATACATTGCCACTCAGAGGCAAATAATGAGATTGTTACTCTATTCTCTCCCCATTTTTTTTAAAAAAAGAATTTTTGAATAATTGTATCCGTTTAGGAGAATCTGCTGTGCTTCCTCAGCCAGGCATGAGGACAGATTAACAGGCAAAGGCAAGCAACCCTGCACCCTCTGGCAGCCAGCGGTATCAGTAAGTCAGTGAGCTCTGTCCTACCTCTGTTACAAAGGAGCAGTTTCTGAAGCATGGCGCTGCATTCCAGTGTTTATACAAATTCAGGGGCCTTGCTGACCAGCATATACAGCCCTGCAGTGTTTACTGTGTGATAAATTGTTAAATGGGAGTCTCGTCAACCACACGAGGGTCTGGATAGGGTGTCCTGCCTTTGACATGCTCCTTCTGGGGGAACATCTAATTTTCTAGGCAAGGGTATGGTCACAAAAGCCAGAAAGCATGTACTTTAGATGGAATTGCACTGGACTATTTTAAGCAGATTCAATCCTCTACATGAAGACCAACACCTATGGTTTTAAAGCAGAAAGTACAGGCAGAGATGAGACTATGAGGAACAGTTCCACCATACAGCATCTCTGGGTTGTGACCCCACGGTGGGTTCAGATTGATTCGCTGAGTAACACTATGCACACTGATCAATGCAAACCTACACATTATTGTCATTTTTTTTCTCTTACAACATGGCAGGGCATCTTTGACCATCTGCTCATGCTTGACAGCACCCTGGTACATAATAGAGACTGTAGAGGTCAAGTGCCTGCCTCCCTTCCTTTAAATTCCTCTGACACAAATGTCCTGGAAAGGGCTTTTTGAGAAACCTGTTGTTACACATATCTGGCAGAAAGCTTTGGTTATTGCTGTAGAAATTTCAGTGGGCTCAAGATTCTCTCTGGCTATTTCAAAAAGAGGCCAGTTGTAATCCACACCGTGTGGACCTGTGGAATCAGGCTAGAATCTTGACAGTTTGTAGGATTTTTTGTTTTGTTTTGTTTTGGCTTTTTGTTTTTTTTTTTTTAAAGCAATAACAAATAGATTGTTGGTCACTATGTAACTTCCAGGCAGTCTAGGGTTTTCATGTTATCAGATTCTATCATATGATAATGGTAAAAATAATGTAATATCAGATTTTTTGGAATAGAAAAAAAAGTCTTTTCCATAAAGGGCATTTTGAAATGGGTCATTAACTCATTTTATGAGTACATTAATGCTTTGAGTGCTGTAAAGAAATAATGTATCAACCTACTAGGGCTAACATTGATGCAATAAAGAGTAGCACCCAGTGTAAACTGTCACTCATTGCCCCAGCTTGGCTTAAATAAATAACACAAAACCTTTGTGGTTGCGAGCTGCACCCAAATATTTGTACATGGTTGAATTTGTGCCGGATTCAGTTCATGAGCCGTTTGTGGTCAAGTAGGATTTGAGTGGGGGGTGGGGCGGGGAGCAGCAATCATAATTAGCCAAATAAACTTTGTATTTAATTCTCATAATGTTTAATCCTTCAGCCAAATTCCAAACTAGGGTCAATGTCATATAGCCTCTTGTGTTCCAAGCAGGGTCTAAATCATCATCTAGTCTATGAGTTTCCTATGTAGGTGGAATAATATATATTAAGACATGCATCAGTGGGTGGCGTGGGGAATATTTATTCAATATGCTTGTCCTGTTCTTATAAGCAAAAATGTGGTCCTCAATTCAGAGCTGTAATGAAGGGGACAGGATTACTGGTGGGTAAGCATCCTAAAGACATTCTGATGGAGGCTGGTAATCAGTACAAATTGTAACAGCCGTAGAAGGCGTTGCTCTGCAGATGGCTTTATTCTTGAGCACTCAGAACCATCTGGCACTTTGGGGCTGAGCCCAGCTCCACCACGGCAAGAACCCATATTTGCTCTGCATTGGCACAGACTCCAGAGTCAATGGCTCCTTGACATTTTGGACTCTCCGTCATATGGCAAGTCCAGCTGCAGAGCCTGCTCTTTCCACCGTGCAGGGAAGTGGCTCAGATGAGGTTGCCTTTTGTTGAAGAAAAGGTCACCTCAGGGAGTCTGGAAGCCTTGGCTTAGATTTGTAAATTACACAAGGCACTGTGGACCATTTCTGGTAGATTTAGTGAACTACTTGCAGTATTGAGGAATATAAGCATTTTACACGCAAAGATCTGAGCTTATGTTAATATATTGGGCAATTACTGATACGTTCAAACAGCAGAGGCTTTCTTCAACCTGCTTCTTTTTTATACTTATAATAAGCCTTAATCAACACTAGAGCTGGGCAGATATCTACCCTCTAAGCTATTAGAATCCATAACCCCAAATTATAATTCACCATGTTCCATCTGGGCAGCTCTTAACTTCAATTGGCCAGTTCTCATGGCTATGCTTGACGATTTTTCTCTAACCCATGGCGTCTTCCTTCTTGACTTCTCTTTCTCCTCATGATTCTCCTCAGTACTCAAGCCAGGGAACCTCAAACCCTGCCTATCTCAATTCTGCTCAGCTATAGGCTGTAGGCATCTTTATTCCCAAATCAGGGATAACTTGGGAGGTGGGGTGGCAAGGTCACATAGTGTTACTTGGGTCTATGTGGAGATTCTCTAGTCCTTGGGAGCAATCAGGTCTTAGGGGCCAATATTTTACAATATATAGCAAAAGACCAAACTTCAACTCAGACTCATACAACTTAAAGCTCTTACCCCCATGCCAAGCTTTATTAGATCCATTCCATGTCATCACAGCCCAGACTTAGCAGGGGAAGTTCCAGGGCCATCAACACTGCTCTTCATATCTCTTATCTTATAATACCTTGTATAGATTTAGACTATCTGAAGCATCACACTATACTGTGCTTTTCTTTTTCTTTCTACTGAAAGACTATGATATTTCTGAAGTAATCAAACTGTGTGTTCACTTTTCTTCCTAGAATCCAGGACTTGAGGTAGATATCTTAGGTATTCAGTAGATTAACTGATTAATCCTGATGCTTTCTTTGGGTTTGTGCATCATAAGAAAGCCAATCGACTATGGTTTCAAGACTGGGATTCTAGAAATGAGCATTTTTATTTATCTATGTTTATTACAATGCGTGGAGATGAGCATCCTTTTAGGACTATTTGGCCATGATGATATAGTCTTCCTGTTACTCTTTCCCAGGTGAATCAGCAACTTGAAAGTGTTTTGGCTCCAGTGTTTCCTAAGTCATGTGATTTTGAACTAGATATTATTCTAGATGTTATTCTCTGAAACTTCAATTTCTTCACCTCTAAAATAGGGTAATAATACCTAATCTTCTCTGAGGTAGTGTACTTTATGAAATTAACATATAAAGAGAGAACACTGTGACTAATATTCTAAGCCACTCACCAGGTCTTGAGAAGAAGGCTGCTCCTGCCCACTACCTCTGCAGCATAACTTTCATTAATCTCTCCCTGAGACCACTTTCTTCCTGGAAAACAGGACATCATTCCAGTTATCCACTGCTGTCTATGATCTATCCTTAGAGGGCTGAAATGACCCTTCATGATTTCCCACAATTCTACATTTTGACTCAGCATGACAAGTCTCCCTTGTGGTTTCTTAGGCAGTACCCATGGCAACCTCTGGAGGCTGGAGACTAACTCGTGCTGCTGGGAATAGACCTTCTGCTGGGAGCTGTTCACTGGAGACCCCCATGAGCTTTCTCCATATTCTCATAGCTTGGTAGTCTTTACCATATGCCATTTTCATAGGAGAAAGCTCGAAAGAAGTTGTACTGTTTATGAACCAACCCTTAAACGCCCACACCATCCTGTTGGTCAGAGCTGCCTCTGGGGCCAGTTGGGTGTGAATACTGTGAGGTGTGGTTCCTGGTAGGGAACAGTGTTCGAAGCTGTGTTCTGAGACCTGTTAACTCCACCAGCTCAGCTTCTTTCAGATAGCGTGTGGGGATCTGTCTCATGATTATCTATATTCAATGACCCCAATCAGGTTCATCCTTGCCGTCATGGCTGTTAATGGATTCGGTTACTCATATGGCAGCCTGCAGCAGTGGCATGCACAAGTATCTGATTATCATGCGAATCTTGAACTGCATTGCCATCCCAAGAAAGTGACTATTCAGTGCAAGGTGATCGCCTTGACACGGCTTGATCCTCACTTTAATGGGTTTTGAATAGGCCTTCTCAAGCTGGCCCAGGCTTCTGGAGTTTATATCAGGCATTCTTGAAGCAGTCGACAGTAGTTTGCTTCAGTGTGAATGTTCCGTCACTACAGATGAGTTCAATTAACAGCTTCCAACTGTCAAACACGTAAGGCAGATTTCCATGTATTTAGTTTTAAAATTCCTCAGTGAATGCATGTTTATCAAAAAATTTAAATGACATAGAAATGTTAAATCAGAAAGGCCCATCACCTACCCATGCTAGTTCATTACCATTCTCCTGGGGTATCTATCTACATTTTTAACACTTGGGTCTCCATCTTCTGATACTGTTTTCTATGCTTCTTCAAATTATGTTTATGGGCTTGCTACTTGTTAAGCAAAATTGGGATCATTCATTCATCTGGAAATTCATTTCTGTTCACTCAGAAATTATTTACTGAGAACCAGTATGCTTAAGACCTTACATTTCAAAAGTAACACATCTTTTGAAAATGGTTTCTTTTATTTTTGAAATTATAATTAAATAATTCTCCTTCTCCTTTCCTCCCTCCAAACATTCCTACATACCTTTCTTTTCTCTGTTTCAAATTATTAGCACATTTAAAAATTATTGTTATATGCACACATATTTACGTGTTTATGTAGATATATATTCCTAAACATAACCTGCTTAGTCTATATAACGTTACTTTTATGGTAAGCATGTTCTCAAGGCTGAGCATTGGTATTGGATAACCAGTTCGTGTGTACGTCCCTGGAGACTATTTTTCCAATTTTCAACATTCCTTAGTTGCCTGTAGTTCTTTGTGTAGGGTTGAGGCCATATTGGCTTTACCCCCATCCATATTAGCATATATATTGTTGATGGCCTTGTGCAGCCAATGTTTAGACAGCCATGTTGATGAGATATTATGAGTGTAGCTTCTGATGTTACTAAGAGACACAATTTTACAGCCAACTTTCTGATCCCCTTATAAAATTTTTATTCCTGTTTAATAATTTGATAATCACACAACACATACACACAAACACACAGAGTAGAGAGCAGAGAGCATCTTTGGGTATGTGGCTTTGGGTACATACCCATTAAAAAAAAATGAAGACAGCTTTGGGTAAGAAATGTCATGCAAAAGGTTTGTGGGTTGAAGGCTTGGACCCAAGCTGGCAGTTCTGTTAACAAGTGTTTGGGGGTCCATCAGGATGGCTCAGAGAGTAAAGGTGCTTGCCACTAAACTTGAGGACCTGAGTTTGATCCCCAGGACTAACATGGTTGAAGGGGGGAGCAGAACCCTAAGGGCTATCCTCTGCCTGCTGATGTGTGGTCTCATGTGCATATCCAGGCATATACCCCTAGAATTGAATAAATAAAGTGTATAAAAACTTACCAAGAAGTGAAGGCTTTTACCTCAACAACCATTAGTGCATTAATGCGTTCAAAGCTATCTGGGCTCTCAGGCATTTTTTGCCTGTTGGAGGAAGTAGCGCAGGGGTATCTTTGAAGCTTTTATCTTGTCCCCAGTCCTTTTGTCCACCCCCTCTCCTTTCTTCTGTCTTTTTTATCTGCTATTAGGTGGGTAGTCCTGCTCTGCCACACCCTTCTGTTATGACTCTCATCTGAGTCCCAGAGCAGTGGAGCCTGCCTTGAACTAAAACCCTGGAATTAAGTCTTTCCTTCCTCAGCTAATTTCTTGAGGTATGTTTACGACACTAAGTCAAAAGGAAGGCCAACGGATAGCTGGGATTGATTGCTGCTGAAAAATTAGATTTTCAAAATACAGGCGCTAAGGCATAGCGTGTGATAATCACAGTGACTCCATTTTCTGATGGCGCTGGGCGTTTGCTCTCTTTGCACTTCTGCCAGTCTGATGACTTACGGAATACCCCTTCACTCTTTGTCTTTTCTAGGCCCATTTGCTCTTCCCCTGCCATGTGTGTATGTAGTGTAAGCACATGTGTGTCTGTGGGCTCATGTGCTCATGCAGAACTTGAAGAATGAAGTCAAGTGTCATGTTTTATCTCTCTCTTCCTTATTCCCTTGAGGCAGGATTCCTCCCTTAGTCTGGAGCTAGGCTCGCAGCCAACAAGCCTCAGCCACCCAGTTTTCTCTGCCCCATCACAGTACTGGGGCTCTAGGCAAAAGCAGTTATGCCTGGCTTTTATCATGTGAGTGGCAGGGGTACCACCACCGTCGTGTTTACCCACCGAGCCTCCAGTCCCTGCAGGCTTTGATGATTACTTGTTCATTTGTTTGTTTGTTTGCTTGTTTGAGTCTCTATAGCCCAAGCTGGTCATGAATTCCTAACCTTGTTTCAGCCTCACATGCTGGGATTATATTATGCTTTTAAAAGCATTATTGCTAGAGATTAGATATGGCCCCTGTAAGGCATAGCAACAAGCTTAACAGTGACTTAGCAAATAAGGGTTTATTTATTTGTTTACACAGCAACAAGTCTAGAGTCAGGAAGCTGCTGGCATTTGTTCAGGCTACTAGTCAGCCCTGGGCTTTCTAAGTCTCTTCGCTACTTTCTCTTGAGCAGGGCTCAAGAATAAGGCTGGGCTGGTGTCATGTGTCCTGGGTGTGTTGGTTTTATTGCTTCATTTTGTGTTGTTTAGTAGAAACCTAAAGCTTTTCACAAGCCCGTAGGGAACTTTTTAATGTGTGCAGTGGGAGCAGAAACTCAAATGAGGTTGATCAGGAGTTAGAGAGGCTCGGTTACTCCTGCTTCATCATTAATAATTGGTACGGTTTGCAACCTCAGTTGTATCCTTTCTGTTTGCTGTTACTATCTTAGGGTTATATCGTCTTTCACTCACAGATGTTTGTATTTTAAAAGATAATAGAAGTACACACACACACACACACACAGAGCCCACTACACTTTAAAATGATAGAACTACATGGCTTCATCCCCTCTGGAGGCTGAGGTGTTGGATACCTTGTCAAGCCACCTGTCATGGGTGCCGATTCCTAGACTTGGATCCTCTGCAAGAGCAGGGTGTGCTCTTAACTGCTAAGATAGCTTCAGTCACCTCCGAGGTGTGCTTCGTTTTGATTTGAAACATCTTTAAAGTCAATGTATATTACACTCTATGATTTACTGTGGGAAATGATTTTAATTCCCCTCCTCTTCCTGAGTTTCTAGCATCATTATCTCTTTGCCAGACTCAGAAGAACTGAGCTGTTCACTGAGCCTCGTTCTTTCAATGACTGCAGCTTCTAGCATATGCTGATGCTAAAAGATGACGGCAGACACCCTGCTTACCCTTTGCTACCTCAACTCCAGATTGTGTTAGTGGCCAGGCACACAGAATATTTTACATGTTATGTTCAGCAGGGTATTTGAATTTCTTTTTTTAAGATTGGCTATTTTATTTATTTACATTTCAAATGTTATCCCCTTTGCCAATATCCCCACCACAACCCTCCCTATCCAATCCCCCCTTCCCTGCTTCTATGAGGGTGCTCCCCACCCACTCACTTCTACCTTACCACCCTGACTTCCCCTATATTGGGGCATCGAACCTTCGCAGGACCAAGGACCTCTCCTCCCACTGATGCCAGATAAAGTCCATCCTCTGCTACATATGCAGCTGGAGCCATTGGTCCCTCCAAGTATACTCTCCCTACATATATACTCTTTGGTTGTTGTTTTGGTCCCTGGGAGCTCTGGAGGGGCCTAGCTCGTTGATATTTTTGTTCTTCTTATGGGGCTGCAAACCCTTTCATCTCCTTTAGTCCTTTCCCTAACTCCTCCATTGAGGACCCTGTGCTCAGTTCAATGGTTGACTCTGAGCATTCACATCTGTATTAGTCAGGCTCCGGCAGGGCCTCTCAGGAGACAGCTATTATCAGGCTCCTGTTAGCAAGCACGTCTTGGCATTCACAATAGTGTCTGCATTTGGTAACTGTATATGGGATGGATCCCCAGGTGGGGCACTCTCAAGATGACCTTTCCTTCAGCCTCGGCCCACACTTTGTCCCCGTATTTCCTTTAGATAGGAGCAAATTCTCAATTAAAAATTTGGAGATGAGTGAGTGGCCCCATTCCCCAACTGGGATCCTTGCCTAATCTTTGGATATGGTCTCTACAAGTTCTCCCTCCCCTTTGTTAGGCATTTCAGCTAATGTCATTCCTGTTGTGTCCTGGGAGTCTCTTGCTTTCCTGGCATCTGGGACTTTCTGGTAGCTACTCCCAGTTCCTCATCCCCCATTGCTATACACCTCTGTTCTATTTCCTGACCCTCTGTATATCATTCCCACCTTATCCCATACCTGACCCTGCCACCCTTTTCCCCTTCCCCTGCCCACTTTCTCCCAAGTCCCTCCCACCCTCTACCTCCTGTGAGTATTTTGTTCCCTATTCTAAGGAGGACTAAAGCATCCACACTTTAGTCTTCCTTCTTCTTGACCTTCATGTGGTCTGTGAGTTGTATCATGAGTATTCTGAGTCTTTTGCCTAATATCCTCTTATCAGTGAGTACCTTCCATGTGTGTTCTTTTGTGACTGGGTTACTTCACTCAAGATGATATTTTCGAATTCTATCCACTTGCCTAAGAATTTCATGAAGTCATTGTTTTTAACACCTAAGTAGTACTCCACGGTGTAAATGTTCCACATTTTCTGTATCCATTCCTCTGTTGAGGGACATTTAGGTTCTTTCCAGCTTCTGGCTACTGTAAATAAGGCTTCTATGAACATAGTGGAGCATGTATCCTTGTTATATGCTGGAACATCTATTGGGTATATGCCCAGAAGTAGTATAGCTGGGTTCTCAGGTAGTACTATGTCTAATTTTCTCAGGAACTGCCAGACTGATTTCCAGAGTGGTTGTACTAGCTTTCAATCCCACCAGCAATGGAAGAGTGTTCTTCTTTCTCCACATCCCTGTCACCTGATCTTAGCCATTCTGACTCATGTGAGGTGGAATCTCAGGGTTTTGGTATGCATTTCCCTGACGACTAAGGATGTTGAACAGTTCTTAAATGCTTCTCAGCCATTCAGTATTCCTTAGTTGAGAACTCTTTGTACCCCATGTTTTAGTGGAGTTATTTGGTTCTCTGGATTCTAACTTCTTGAGTTCTTTGTATATATTGGATATTTGCCCTCTTTCAGATGTAGAATTAGTAAGGATCTTTTCTCAGTCTGTTGGTTGCCATTTTGTCCTATTGACAGTGTCCTTTGCCTTACAGAAGCTTTTCAATTTTATGAGGTCCCATTTGTTGATTGTTGATCTTAGCACATAAGCCATTGGTGGTCTGTTCAGGGAATTTCCCCTGTGCCCATGTGCTTGAGGCTCCTCCCCACTTTCTTTTCTATTAGTTTCAGTGTATCTGGTTTTATTTGGAGGTTCTTGATCCATTTGGGCTTGATCCTCTTTTTACCACTGGGTAGTTTTAGCTCATATGTCAAAGATCAAGTGACCATAGGTGTGTGGGTTTTTATCTGGGTCTTCATTTCTATTCCATTGATCTACCTGCCTGTCTCTGTACCAATACCATGCAGTTTTTATCACAATTGTTCTGTAGTACAGCTTGAGGTCAGGGATGGTGATTCCCTCAGAAATTCTTTTATTGTTGAGAATAGTTTTCGAAACATAAGGAGGGAAAATATACCCTAGAAAAAGAAAGTAATCGTCTTTCAACAAACCCAAAAGAAGATAGCCACACTAACATAATTCAACCTCTAACAACAAAAATAACAGAAGGCAACAATCACTTAACATCAATGGACTCAACTCCCCAATAAAAAGACAGTGACTAACAGACTTGACACATAAACAGGACCCAGCATTTTGCTGCATACAGGAAATGCATGCTGTAAAAGGCTGAAATTTTTTTCCAAGCAAATGGTCCCAAGAAACAAGCTGAAGTAGCCATTCTAATATTGATTAAAATGGAATTTCAACTAAAGTTATCAAAAGAGATAAGGAAGGATATTTCATTCTCATCAAAGGAAAAATCTACCAAGATGAATTCTCAATTCTGAATACCTATGCTCCAAATTCAAGGCCACCCACATTCACAAAAGAACCTTTACTTAAAGCTCAAAGCACACATTGCACCTCACACAATAGTAGTGGGTGACTACAACACCCGACTCTCATCTATGGATAGATCTTGGAAACAGAGGCACGATGAGACTAACATAAGTTATGAAATAAATGGATTTAACTGCTATCTATAGAATTTTTCATCCTAAAACAAAAGAATATACCTTCTTCTAGGCACCTCATGGTGCCTTCTCCAAAATTGAACATATAATCAGTCACAAAACAGGCCTCAACAGATACAAGAAGATTGAAATAATCCCATGCATCCTATCAGATCACCATGGACTAAGGCTGGTCTTCAATAGCAACAAAACAACAGAAAGCCCACATATACTCAAATTTCTTTGAAGCCCTAAATTGAGAGTCTTATTGGGTAGCCCTGAGGCTGTAGATCAGCATACTTAGTCACCAGTCAAGGAACATGGTTCATCTTTCAATTGGTTTGTGACCTGGTTTGTTATGCATATGGCCAGACATTGCATTTGTTTATTTATCATTGTTGGGATTTCCTCTCATTATCAATTCTCAGTACTGTCCTGAAAACATTCTGATTTTTTTCCTCATATAATCAATTTAGTCTCTTACTTATTTGTTTAAAATAATTTGATTTTAACAGGTTGTTTTCCAAGTAGAATATTATCACCTGTGCCAGTAATGAAAATTTGTGGGTTTTGCTATAATTTTAATAACTTTCAGTTTTCTTATGTTTTTTTAATTAGGTACTTATTTCATTTACATTTCCAATACTATCCCAAAATTCCCCTACACTCTCCCCACCAATTCCTCCACCCACCCACTCCCACTTCTTGGCCCTGGCGTTCCCCTGTACTGAGGCATATAAAGTTTGCACGACCAATGGACCTCTCTTTCCACTGATGGCCGACTAGGCCATCTTCTGATACATATGCAGCTAGAGACACGAGCTCTGGGGGGTACTGGTTAGTTCATATTGTTGTTCCACCTATAGGGTTGCAGATCCCCCCAGCTCCTTGGTTACTTTCTCTAGCTCCTCCATTGTGGGCCCTGTGATCCATCCAATAGCTGACTGTGAGCATTCACTTCTGTGTTTGCTAGGCCCCAGCATAGTCTCACAAGAGACAACTATATCAGGGTCCTTTCAGCAAAATCTTGCTAGTGTATGCAATGGTGTCAGTGTTTGGAGGCTGATTATGGGATGGATCTCTGGGTATGGCAGTCTCTAGATGGTCCATCCTTTAGTCTCAACTCCACCAACATCAAAGTAAATGGTGAGAAGCTGGAAGCAATCCGACTAAAATCAGGGACTAGACAAGGCTGCCCACTTTCTCCCTACCTATTCAACATTGTATTGAAGTCCTAGCCAGAGCAATTCGACAACAAAAAGAGATCAAGGGGATACAAATTGGAAAGGAAGAAGTCAAAATATCACTCTTTGCAGATGATATGATAGTATATATAAGTGACCCTAAAATTCCACCAGAGAACTCCTAAACCTGAAAAACAGGTTCAATGGAGTAGCTGGATATAAAATTAACTTTCAGTTTTTAAAACCATACAGTGTTGAGGATGGAGAGATGGCTCCACAGTCACAAGCACTGTATGTTCATGTAGAGGACTCGGGTTCAATCCCCATTGACATAGTGTTTTACCACCATCTGTAACTGCAGTCCCAGGGGATCCAACACCCTCTGCCCGATTCCTCGAGTACTGCACACATGTGGTGGATAGACATACATGCCAGCAAGACACTAATGCGCATTGCAGAGTAACTCTACCATGCTGAGAATAGCTAAAATAACTTGAACATTAATGACGATTAAATTTATTCTAGTTTTAACAGTAATTATCTTACTGTATAATTTTTAATGTGATGTTTAGATATTTATAGATCTGAGCTCAATATTTTTTATCAGCATTGAAAAAAAAAACCCTTGCTTTTAAAGCTTACCAGCATCTAATAAACCTGTGGAGTTTTGTTTAAAATTTCCCTTTTGTCTAGTGAAGGTAGCAATTTTCTTAGAAATAGCAATGGACTGTTAGGACCCTCCCTAGAAGATCCTCTTTGATTTGAGGGTGCTAACTAAACTAAACTAAACTAAAACACTGCTAAAATAAAATCATTGGTTTATTATCTGTCAATGTTGGCATTTGTATTTATGTATTAAATTCATGTCTTCTTTGGAGAATGTTTATCTGTGGTGAGACACAGTTTAGCTTTGTGTCAGTTTTATGTTAGTCTTTGGCATAATTTGAGGAGTCTTGAACTGCTTCCCAGTGTCCTGAAATAGTTACAGTGCATTGCTCACTTGGGACAGGAAAGCCAACAGACCTCCAACATTAAGAATGGTACCGCCCCCCTCCCTGGGGTGGGAGGTGTCCACTCAGGAGAGCTACATGCGGCTTAACCCCTCCCACATTGAGTTTACCTTAGAATATAAAATTTCTCATACTTACTTAAGTTTTCCAATTTATCTCTGAAAATTTACGTGATGTGTAGAGCGAGGTGCCTTTGAAGAGATAGATTCTTTATCGTTTGTAGCATCGTGATCTGGCTCTTTATCCCTTGATCTTCGGGCTCAGAAGTCTGTTGTATTTTATTGTTCTTTTGACAAAGCTAATGTTTCATTTTATTGCTTGCAAGATCCATTTTTTCTTGTGTTTTCTCTTTTACTTACTTCTGATTTTATTTGTATTTACTTTTCCCTTTTTCCTTTTGTTAGGCTTTTAAAGAAGCATTCTTTAACCAGGCTCCCTGAGTTGAACATTTTAGCTCAGGCCATTCATTACGATCCTCTCTGATTTCTACTCCACATTTAAAGTTACAGCATTACGTCACAGTACTGCTACCCTGCATCATTTAGATGTGCACTGCTCTCGCTTTCCATTTCCAAATAAGTCGTAACTTCAGGTTTAAATGTCCACATAACCCCAGGATGATTTAGAAAACCATTTAAAATCTCCAAATGGGTAGTTTTGTGGTGTTAGTAGTATTTAAATTTACCACATTGTTTTCTTTATGTACCTTTAACAAGTCTGTTCTCTTAGGAATTTATTTTGGTTTTCCTTCTGACCTAATAAGCATGTTAAAGCTTTGATGTACATTGTTGCTTGGATATGGTGTAGATGCACCCCAAGGGTTTGTGTCTTGAACATTGATATCCACTCTAAGACACGGAGAAGCTAGAAGCTTTTTGTGATTGCAGAGTTGGAAAGTGGAGCCTTGGGGTGGCACTTAGAATTAGGTAAGTGGGGAGCTGCTATGATGAAGTGTTGGCAGTCTTAAAAGGAAAGGGAGAGACTCCCCTCTCTCCTCTCTCTTTCCCCTTCTCTCCATCCCTTCATCTCTTTCTAGATACATGATTCCCTGTGTCACCTGGAACTCTGCAGGTAAGGCCATCTATATACAGGTGGACCCTTGACCTTGTACCTCCAAAACCTGAGCCAAAATAAAACTTTTCTCCTTCAAAATTCACTTATAATGTAGCATTCTTTTATTGACAACAAAATTGGACCAATATAATAGCCATGCAGGTATGGACACACACATATATATTTGTGTAGGCTGAAGTATTTACAACAAGCAATCTGGTCAAGCTAAATTTTCATTGCTAAAATTGTTCTTTCTATGAGAGTTTTGATTCATAAATCTCTGAGCAGAATGTTTGCCACCTACTCCATAGAATTCTGAGTGATTTGAGTGAGATGTACACACATGCATGTGCATGTGTATAGTCTGTTATTTCATCAGTCACTTTCCATGATGCTGGGAGCTTCTACAAGAACCTACATGTCTTTTGTTAGTTTAACATCTCTTTCTCTCCCTGCTTCCCATCTTGCAGAAGGGCTACAAGGATGACAAAGGTATGCTAGAGAATTCGGATTTATGTGTGTTCTTGGAGTCTAAACTCTGGTCCTTACACTTGCACACACGCTGATCTATATCCCCACTAATGCATTCTTGCTTCTGTAGAGCTTTGGGCTCTCTGGGGTAACCCTTCTAGTACAGAAGTTCTCAATCTCTGGGTCATGACTACTATCGGAGTTGAGCAATAATTTCACAGGGGTCACCTAAGACCATCGGAAAACACAGTTATTTATAATATGACTAATAAAAAAAGCAAAATTATAGTTGTGAAGTACAATAAAACTAATCTTATTGTTGGAGATCACCACAACTCGAGGAACATCACACAGCACTATGAAGGTTGAGCACCAGCACTTTAGTATCTGGGGTACTTGCCAAGTGGAAAAAGAGAACTTTTTATACAAAATCATAGGGATGGCAAGAAGACAGTGTTCCTTTCAGTCACCTCCCCAGGCCCTTATTGTGCCTAGAAACAATTCTGCATTAAGAAGGGCAAAGGGAGAAAGGTCAGGACAAATGAAGATGAACAGATTTGCACAAGCATCAATTATGGGCAAAGGGAGGTTCTCTGTCTGTTTTCTCATTCTGAAGTCTTGGGGAATCCGGTCTTTTTTCTTTTTTTCCTTTTTATCGTACTTCAAAAGTTTAGGGACTGGGTTTTCTAGAGTGAAGCTTAAGGAAAATATACGCAAGGAAAATTTTTCTATGGGAAATGAGAGATGGCTAAGAACTAAGCCATTAAATACTGCATCGTATTCCTGTACGGGCAGTGTGCTCCACTGGGAGTATAGACTACATGCTTGTTTTCTATGAGATGATTGGCAAGGTGGGCACCATGCCTGGGTTGTTTGGCTTTGCATTCGCTGTTTGCTTTCCATCCTTGATTGCACGGGGGAGGACATGTTACATGGGGTCACCGCTATTTCCCATTGTTCATCTCTGTGAGCATTCATTTTTATGAGGTGCTGCATATCAGGCTGAATAAAGACCTTCCGGTTTCCCCATGCTCCAAGGTGCCACCTTCTCCTGTCTCTGCTGCATATGAACTCTGTCCCCTGTTGCCAGCATCGAATGGTCTCTTCTTTTCTAAATGATTCCCATTACTCTTCTCTATTCTGATTGCTCTCGAGGCTGCCCTGTAATCTTCCACTCCCATCCTTGTCCACCCTAGAAACCAGAGGTAATTTACACACCTTTTTCTTTGGAAGAAAACATTGCCAGAGCTAACAGCTAAGTAGAGGCAAGTGGGGTGAAAAGAGCACTTCCAGGAACAAGGAGGCATATTTGGAACTCAGATTCCTGAAACATGCTGTGTCATGTAAATAGCCAGGAAGTGATCATGTGTGGACATACTTCCAAAAGTGGCCATTCTGCTGTGCTATTGAGAGTGACTTGTAATTTCTTAGTGATAAATAAAATGGACATTCTCTAACAATGTGTTAATAGGCTTGACCATGAGTTAGTTACAGTAGCAGGTTGTTAAGGACTGGGTATTGAATCCTCTTCTATTCTATACACTTAATAACAATACCATATGTGGGATCTGTATTATCTAATGTTACAGAAGAGAAGATCGAGAGCTGAGGATATTAAAGGGCCCATCATGTAAAACTGGGAGGCTGTTAGAACTGGGATTTGAATCAGTTCTATTTAGTTCAGCAAGATAAGGCTAGATGTTTAGAACTAGCCAAACAGCCAGTCTGCATGATAAATGCCTCCCCACCTCGGCCCGCTACCCCTTGCCCCCTTCTGCTCTACCATCACTGTGGCCTTCATTTATATCCTCTTTCCCATTTGCCTTTTCTTGGACTCTCTTTCCTTTGAAATTCCTGAAGCTCTTGCCCTCACTTACTCTCCCAACTCTCTCCAAGGAGGAATTCTGTCTGATCCCTTTATACATGGAAGATTTCATGTGATCCACAACTTGGTGGTTTCTTCTACCTGCAGGGACCCATGTATACGGTGTGTTTGTCCCACAGAGCCTCCACATTCCAGTTAATAATGTAATAAATCAGGTCATCTATGAATCAAATTTGTGCTACATGCTCCTCAGCCTTTTACCACCCGGACACATACAACTCAGGAAGGACAGAAAATCCATTCAGTGTTTCTAGCACTCCCTCATCCCCACCTTGCACAGCAAAACAAAAAACTGTGTGCTTTTTTCTAATAAAACAGACTATGTCAGATTGCATTTAAACCCCAAATGGCCTGTCACTTCCAAGATGATGGCAGAGGCACTTGTAGATCTTCATTTGTTGAGCATATACATCAAGTCGCCAAGAGCACATGAAGCTACTACTGTCCCTATCTCCATTGTGCAGAAGAGATAGTGGAGACTCAGAGAGGTTAATCACGTCTCCAGAATTCTAGAGCCAGGGAATGGTGCATCAGAGAATCAGGCCCAAAGAGTGGGGCCAGAGGCCATTCTTAGCCCTTGCAGTCTGAATTACCAGCTTTGATCCACTCAAGACACTCAAGACTTTCTGAGGTATGCACATTTTGTGAGAGTCTCTTGGGTTTCTTGACCAACATAATTGGCAAATTGGAGAGAGGTCCTAGCCAATCACCTAAGAATAATATATAAGAATATAATTAATGCTTATATTGAGAGTAAGAAATACATGCTCCTAGAGACATTTCAAATGTGGCTGCTGTGTCATGAGTACATCAGTAAGTGGCAGAGAGGCAAAAGCCCATGTCCACACTCAGTGTTCTGACCTATGAATATCTGAATGAGTAGCCTAACCTTTCCTGAAAAAAAAGTTAACATGAGACCACTACCAGTCCAGCTCTGGGGGACCTAGACAGGGAGCTAGCCTGACACCACCACCAGTCTGGCACCAGCAGTCCAGGCAGGGATCTCAGGACAGGAAGCAAGCTGGAACCTAGAGCTGCTTTGGACCACAGGCCCTGGGTGGGAGTGAGTCAGAGACAGTTAACCCACTCACTGGGGTGAGCTGTGTGAGGAGTGAGTCCAAGACAATCACCAAACTGGTAGCAGGGTTCCTGGACAGGAAGCTAGCCCAAGATGACCACTAGTCCAGCACCACACAGGCTTGGGGGTGCAGACCATGATCAAGGTGACCCCTACCAGATGACACAATGCACAAGTAGGGTATAGCACTCCTGAGACCACTCCTAAGACAACCCCAGACCCAGATACCGCAGGCACCACTAAAAGGAGCAAGTGGTAGAGAAATGAAAGAGAAAGAGAAACAGATAGATGTGTACACAAAGAAGAGAGGCAGAAGTGGAGACTCAAGGGTAATAAGGAAAAGTCAATTGTGAGTAGCTGGTGATGCCACCAAGGACCATGGTGAAGTCCTGGTCTGTGTTGCCACCATGGGTCACGTCTGAGTCCATGGAAGGCCAGGCAGATGTTGATGTCTGAGGGTTGTGCAGAACTATCCTTACTCGCTACCTGGGCATCATGGGATAGTTGGCCCTAGAGGCATGGAAGCAGGAGAGCTGACCCTGCCCTTCTGCATCCAAGTTGCAGTACTGGGGTAAGTGTCCCCCCTACACACACACATTATGGGTTGTTGTGGGTTAGCTGGCCTGAGGATTTGAGTATGGGAGAGCTGGACCTACCGCCTATCTCCCTGCAGTGGCATGTATGTCAGAAATATACTCTCCTCCCCTCACTCCTCACCACTTACAGCAAGTGGGAGACCTGGCCCTGGGGTCATTAGAGCAGGAGAGGTGCCCTTGCCCTTCAGCTAAACACTTGGGAGAGCAGACTCAGCACCTTTCCTGGGCAGCAAAGTAGAATTGGCCCTGGGTGTGGGGGTTGCTGGTGAGCCAGCCCCAAGGACATAACTGTGAGACAGCTGGCCCTGCTTCCTGTCTGCTGGGCTGTGGCACAGAAGAGAGAGAGATACCCTTCTCCCCTTCCTTGTCCCTCACCACATATGGCAGACTGGAGAGCTAACTCCAGGGTTATAAGAGTGATAGGATTGTCCACATGCCTCCCCAGCTGCAATATGTGGGAGAGCAGACCCTGTACCTAACCTGGGCAGCAAGGTAGAGCTGGCCCTAGTTACAGGGGTTTTGAATGAACTAGTCCTGAAAGCATGAGAGTGGGAGAGCAAGGTCTGACCATCTAAGACACTTCTCAGACCCAGACCCAGAGCTTTGAATTGGCCCATCACAACACCCACCCCATCGATGAACTGCTGGAGTGCACGAAGGGTCTGGTTCGACAAATCCAATACTAGAGGATCTCCATGACACAGGGCAACAATAGGGTAACCAAAAGGAGTCCCAGTGATATTCCAGTACTGATAGAATAACAGAAGCCAGAGGAATTGTATCAGACCAGCGAGTCATTAGAATGAACATTTGTGAACAAAGAAGTATGGACAAAAGAGTATATTGTGGGACATACTGTAACACACTACAGCGTCCACAACAAAGATTTTTTTTCTCTGTTGTGGAGAAAGTTGAATGGGTAGAAGGTTGGTATGAGAGGAGGGGAAGATGAGTGAGATTGGGTCCAGGATATGAAATTCACAATAAAAACAATAAAAAGTTGAAAAAGGTAAATATACTCAGGTAGGGTAGGTGTTTATTATCATCTTCATTATGCTTATAGGTTATATACCAATATGCTAGCATTTCTTAGAGCTTAGGGGGATTTTGTTAAGCAAATGACTGAAATTGTTCAGATTCCATAACCTGAGAATCAAAAAGAGAATTGCATCAAAATTATGCATTGCCTTGGACAGCAATTTCATGCAGGGGCTGAATCAACGAGAAATATTCATCTTCTTCATGTGCTGAGTGGTTTTATACGCAAAGAGCAGAATAATATGATCATGGGGTGATGCTAGCTTCAATAATTCTTACAGGAAACAAAGGCCCAGGCCATTACTGATGTGTCTACACCAATAGGACTCATATCTGAGCTGAATTAATTATACCAGGATTGCTCATTCCCACCATTCCTCTGTTTTTTCAGGCAACTCGGTGACTGTAGAGCTGTCGGTAAAGTCGTCAGTTGTGTGGTTTGGCATGAGTAAACAGTGCTGAGTTTCAGTTCTCAACAGAAGAGAAGTCAGTAAATGAAGGCAAGCCCTGGCAGGGTGAAGCATGCCAGAATCCTCTAGTTCTGCTTGGCACTGTTTTTCTTTTTGTTTGTTTGGTTTGGTTTGGTTTTTTGTTTGTTTGTTTTTGGGTAGAAATAACAATGGGGTAGGAGTTTAGTCAAACTGTTTGGTTGGCTTGCAAACATCAGTTTGAACACCTGAGAACACTGGCCTGTGATGTATTTATTTTTATTTCTATTACTGTTAGGTGAAACTTAGTTTTTAAATAGTGTAGATTGAAATGGTTGGGACTGGAAGTATTGTAGAACTTAGATTTTTCTTTTTGTTTCTGGAATCTTTTAAGTTCATAATGAAATATTTTGGTGATGGGATCCAAGTTTAAGCTCAATATTTATTTTTGTTTCATGTATGATTGTACATGTATCCTAAATTTAATTTCACACAATATTGTTTATACTTTTATGAATGAAAATAAGGTGTGTGTGTAGACTGAACCACCTTTAACTCATATGTGTGAACTGAGACACCTTTAAGTGAGAGAAATAGTAGGCCCACACATCATCAGAATTTCCACTTGCATGTTGCATTGTCACTTAAAAGGTTTAGGGCTTAATTTTTTCTCATTCCAAATTCTCGTTTCCTGCATTTTTACTACATAGTTGATAGCCATGTAATACAAAAAGAAGCTTTTTTGATGAGGGATGATATGTGCTAATCTATAGGTACAAGGAAAAGTCATTATGAGTTGGTTTAGTATATTGTCTGTTTAGCAGAGTAATAGAACTACCTTCTCCCCTAGAGCCTAGACCTGTCTAGCCATAGGTCTGTGGCCACAGTAATGGTTCCATGTGCGCCTTTCAACTTTTGAAGCAGGATCTAAATCCAATCAGAAAGAGGTTGGTTATTCCCATGACATCATTCCACTATGGCACTAGTGTGCATGTCTTTCCAGGATGGTCATTATTGTAGCCCATATTATTTATAGCTGGGTGAGACTAAAGAGTACTTTCCTCCTCTGGAAGCTTGCCTATCTCCTTCTAACACTATGAAAGATAACCAGTAGGGATGAAGCTTCCAAATGAGTACCAGCTTGATTTCCCCATGTGATGACTTAAGTATGTGGTGTCTTCAACCACAGTGGCTTAGCATCACGTTCAGTATGGTAGCCAAGATCATTGAGAGTATCCTGTAATTTGTGGTGCCAATGAGACCTCACCGGCCAACAACTCCATGAGGTATCCCACTCCTGGTTCTGGGCTTTTTATTTGTTAGCCCCTACTAGAAACCACAGGTCAATGGATTTAGTGGCTTTGTTGAGCAGTCTGGAAGAAATTTTGTTATTTCTTCTGCTGAAGCAGAAGTTTCAGGACATCCTGCAATCATAGTGAGAACTTGTCTCAAAAACATGGTTTCTTCTGAGTGTTAGGGGAGTTCGAATATCAGATCTTTTGGAGTAGGTGTCAAAGCTATACATAGCTATATGAATTTAAATTACATACAAAGATTCCTGTGAATTTCTATGTGCCATATGAACTGAGCAATTCTGTGAGGCTGACTCCTCCCCAAATTACCTACCCTTTGTGCTCTGTTCTGATGGTTCACCTGACCAATAGCCCTTGACAAATACTATTTTCAATTCTTCTCTTTGTTCATTCTTCTGAGAATGTCATGTAAGTGGGTTTTTATTGTTTACAACCTTTTGAGGTTGGTTCCTGTACTCAACAGTTCTCTAGGATTCACCCAAGTCTCTTATATGAGCTGTCTTCTGGGAAGGATTTACTGAAGTTCTTTCTTCTAGTATTCCAGAATGTGACTTTAGCTGAAAAGCAGGTCCCTGTAGCTGTAATCACCCAGGCTCATATGAGAGATCAGGAAGCCTTCGTGTCTGACATCTTCATAAAGACAAAGAGTCACAGAGAAGAATGCTGTGTGAAGACAAAGAACACAGGAGGGATGGGGGGCAGAGACTGCCTGCAGATGGAAGCAATGATTGAGATGATGGTGCCACAAGCCAAGAACTCTTGGGCCACCAGTGCCAGGAAGAAGCAGAGAGAGAGATTCCAGTCCAGCACACCACAGGGCACTAGGTCCTGCTGACATCTTGATTTATACTTCTAGCCTCCAGAACTGTGAGATAAATAAATTGTTGTCATTTGAAGTCACTCAATTTGTAGCACTTTTAAATAGCAGCCCTGGGAGCCTAATATAAACACTAACATGGACATTTTACTTTTTGAATATCTAAAAATTTCTCAAAATTTATACCAACAGGGTTAGTTACAAAAGCCTGGCCCTATCAAACAAAGAAGAAATATAGTGGAAAGACATTAATAATTAAAGAATGCTGAATCAAATCAGCAGAAAAGATGTGTACCCAGCCAACTCTGGGAACTGTGTGGAATAACTAGCCAGGCTGCGAACAGGGGTAAGATACTACCTTCCCCCATTATTAATAAACTCAAGCAAATCTGTGTGTATCTGTTATTTACAATTCCAGGATTTCTTATGCATGTTTTCTATTTTTTAAACACATTATTCTTTATCCTCTTTTCAAAGCCTTTGAAGTGTAAAATAAGTTTACTTACAAGGCTACCTATGTTTAAATTGATCGTGGAACTGTCTTTACAGTATCTTGTCAGACAGATATTTTAAATCATACACTGTCAAATAAGCCAGTGTCTCTCTTGAAATATTTTGCCTGATTGAGATTTCATATTGTTTCATGCTTCATATTACCCCAACATTATAAAACTATTATCATGTATTATTCTCTAATTGCTTTGAATTTTTAATACCAATTTATCTGAAGTCTAATTTTGTGTGCAACAGGAAAAATGATGGTGTAGAGTTTTACAAATTTGTGTCTGGTTACTCCAACCCTGGTCTTTGTTACATCTGTTGAACCAGGCTTCTTTGGTTTTCATTTCTGGCTTCCTTACAGTTGTGGCTCTGATTCTAGATGGTTGTGTTTCATCTTCCCAGTCTATTTCTTTCTTTTTACTTCAACCACACACTTGTTTCTCCAGCTTCTTTATCAGGATGTAGATATGTAAACTCCTTGGTTAAATTCATTTCCAGTGAATTTTAAAGAGTTTGTGTTTGCAAAAGAAGTTGTCTTCCTTATTTCATGTCTCCTAAATACAGAAACAAAACTGACTTTTGTGTGTATTTTATATACCATGGCTACACTGAAGTTGCTTATTGATCTTAACAGAAATTTGGTGGAATCCTAAGTGTTTTCTATATATAAGATAATATTCTCTGCAAACAGAGAAAATTCAATTTCTTCTTTTTCCATTTTGGATGCAGTTTGCTTTTTTTCATTTTCTTGCTTAGCTTCTCTGGAGATGATATTGAGTATTATACTGAACAGAAATGTCAATAATAAGAATACTGGTTTTATCCCTAATCTTAACGGGAAGTGTTTTATGTATTTCTTATGTGAGTTTGTTTGTGTTAACTCTGAGTTTGCCATAGTGGCACCTAGCTATTCTTAGCACACTAACAAGTCTTAGTTTTGTAGTTACTTTCTTCTGTTGTCTTCTTTGATAAGGTCACTTGTGGCTGAATTCACTGTGTCTTCTCTATCTTCAGTGTTACTGCTACTATTTTATCTACACATGAGGCTCACATGCGACACCCTACAGTCTACTTTGAATCACTAACAGGTTCAGTGCAATCGCACATAGAAATTCTAAACTTAACCTTCTTTCCTTTCAATATTTTAGATTAATGTGCTATACTTATATTTTTTTTACTATGTATTCATTAACAGGCTATACCCATAGTTATTCTAAATATTTCTGTCTTTTAATATTTATACTAAACTTGAATGCGGTTACCAACTCCTATTACAGTAGTATCTTAATCTGGCCAAGGTTTTTGCTCCATGGGAATATTGTATGTTCAGAAGGCTGAATGTTCTCAGCATTCTTTCTTTTCATCCAAGGTCTGCCATCTGCATTCCTTTGCAGACACATCTAATGATGGCTAGAGTCCTTCAGTTTCTGTTTATCTAGTAAATTGTTTGACTTTCCTTCATTTTTTAATGACAAGCTTTTCAGTTATTAGATGGCAGTTCATTTCAGTAGCTGTGGCTATAGGTTAGAGATGTTCTTCTGAGCCTTGGGGTTGTGCTTTCATTCTCTCTCATTTCTGCTTGTGAATGCGTGTGCATGTGCATGTGCGTGAGTGTGTGTGTGTTTGAGGGTTGATGTACATGCCCATGCTTGCATAAAAATGACCCCAGCAGCTGATGTTGGGTCTCTTCCTCTGTCATTCACCTTATTTTTTTTCTCAGAGATTCTGGCACTTTATATAAAGGATCATAATTCAACTCTTCATACTAGCACAGTACGTGCTTTAGCCACTGAGCCTTCTCACAACGACTTTTTATTTTGTAAATTCCAGTAATAGTTGGGTACATTTTTCTTTTCTTTTTTATTTTTTTTGGTAGCCATTTTGTCATTTATTTATGCTAAAATTAATTCCATTTTAACACCTTTGTTTCTACAAGCATGTCTTAAAAAAGCACTTAAATGCATATTTTTGTCTAAAATATGAAGTGTTGATTTTTAAAATTTTTTATTAGGTATTTTCCTCATTTACATTTCCAATGCTATCCCAAAAGTCCCCCATACCCTCCTGCCCCCACTCCCCTACCCACCCACTCCCACTTTTTGGCCCTGGCATTCCCCTGTACTGGGGCATATAAAGTTTGCAAGTCCAATGGGCCTCTCTTTCCAGTGATGGCCATTTTTCTTATCCACACACTCAGATATGGACAATGTTGCTTTGCTGTTTTAGTTATTGTAGATAATGTTACTTTTAATGTAGACAACCAAAGATGTCTTCAAGAGCCCATTTTAAACTATTGTGAGCATATATTCGGTAATGACATTTCTGGATTATGTAGTAGAATTTTTATTTTGTTTGTATTTATTTTTGGCTTTTAGTAACTATTCTTTCTTGAGTTGTAGGAGATATATGAAGTCTAACATTTGTAAAATGCTGTTCTATAATATATTTGAGAAAATGAATAATTGTTTCTTAATCTGTCTTTTAGTAAATGCCACTAACATCTCTAAAAGTTGTGAGCCCTCACATCCATTGCCTTGTAGCATGTCTTGTTGTTGAACAGCACACCAGAAGTTATTGTGTGATATAAACAGCCCTTCAGTGTGAGGTGCTTATGTTAAGCTGACTCTTGGGAGGGTTGTGATTCCCTTTAATTTTGGTGCCAGAAACTTTGTATATTCTCATTTTTTTATTCCTCTGTGCATTTCAGACTTCTGTGAATACCCCCTGCCCCATGTGGGGTAGTTCCTTTGGTCATCATGACTGGAGTGAGGTTGTGGCATCCAAGGCTAAGGAGGATTGCAGCTACTGTGATGCTCAGAACTGCTTCTCTTCCTTTAGGCTGGAAGGTAGCAGGGGAGGGGCAGGAGCTGGAGTTTAGGCTGCCTTCCCCCAGCTGAGACAAAGTGAAGTCTTTCTTCTAGAGGATGGTCTTTCCTACTGAGGGTTCACTGGTCTTTTCTGGGCTTAGTCTGCAGTAGGCAGCTCTTCTCCCCAATACTTAGATCTTCAAGAGGTCTAACTCTGCTCTTTACAGAGACACCGTGCAGGGATTTCTAGAGATGAAATTTATGAAAGGGCAGGGTACCCTGCAGTATAACAGAAAATATGTATTCAGGCATGGGGTTGGAGTTCAGTGGCATCCAGCATGCACACAGCCCCAGGTTTCCTGCATGGCACTGAAAATGTATTAAAAAGAAAGTAAGGAAATAAAAATATATCAAGTCTTTGTTCTTGTCTCCTGGCATAGAGTTTTAAATGCTCTTGGAATTTACAATCTTTTGTGTGCTCCTGAGATGACCCCTGAAGACAGGTCATTAGCAAGACCAAGCTTAGTTTGCAGCCATGACTTTTGGCTCCAGCCACTACCTCAGGAGAGGAGAAAGGCTGGACAGGAGGTCAAGTCACCAGTGCAGCTAATTAGTCAATTCTGCTTACATGGAGAAACATCTATAGGAAACCTCTGAAGAACCATGGAGTTTTGGCCTGGTGACCATAATGTACCAGATATGTGTAGTGTGCAGAGAAGGCATGGGACTTCCCATCCTCTATCTTGCCCCACGGCCAATTCTCCCTCTTAGTTGCTGTTCAGCTTTGTAAGAAAAACAGTGATCGCAGACTGCTGTCATGGTGCTGAGAACCATTCTAGTAAAATTACTCAAATCCTTGAACCTGTGTGGGCTGAGTAGTTGGTGTCAGAATGGAGTAGAATTCTGAATATCTAATTAATATCAAACCCTCTATGAGAGGGACCCCTGGGCATCCCAACCTCACACAACCCTGGTCAGCCCCAGAGGCTCATCAGGATTATCAGCTAAGTGTTCTCACAATGGGGTCTTGAGGGTGCTTCTCCAGGCAGCTCTTGACTCTAACCCACCGTGACACATGCATCCTCAGATTTCAAAGCAATGGAGTTGCCTTGTGACTTTAGTTCTACCATGGATCCAAGAAAACCTTCAGTTTGCTAGACACTTCCTTGTTGTAAGGATGGGAATAAGGAGCTCGAGGATTTCTACTGGCATCATTTACACCAGCCCTGAGTGGTCGTGGTTCAGTGATATAGCCTCTCAGAACCTTTGGATAGGATTGTTTCCTGTCCATTTGTGGAGCCAGGCTATGGCTTTTCTGTGACCTATGATATTTGTTTGGCTTTTCTACCGAGATAGATGGACTGAGCTGAAAAACTTTCTACCATTTTAGTTTCAGGGCTTTCTGTTGTATGCAGAAGACAGCCAAGGCTGTCTTTGCAAATGGTAAGCTTGGGTCCTATTCATTTATTAATGTTTTCATAAGCTATAGCTATAATCATGAAACAAATACACACATGGGTTGCATACTCAGGTATACACATATATGATTCTGCTTCAAGGGGATCATAACATGAAAGAATTTTTTCATCACTAACTTCCCAGTAATCTTTTGTTTCTTTTTTATTGATTGAAAATTTTATATAGGCATATAATTTATTATGATTATGTTCACTTCCCATCCCCTCCCTCCAAATTTTATCACTCATCAACCATTCCCTCCCATTTTTACACATTCTCTTATTATTTTTTTTAACTCATTGGGTCTACTGAGTGCAGTCTGTATGTACATGGGAATATGGCCATCTAATGAAACATATATATTCTTTCTGGGGCCACATCACTGAAGAAAAATTAGTCTGTTTTTCTCAGCAACTGCTATTTGACAATAGCTGCTTATCTAGAGGTTGGCCTTCCTAACCACCTTTCTTTCAGTGTAGCTGGTTTGGTTTTATTCAGATCTTGTGTATGCTGTCATAGCGGATGCCAGTTCATATCTACAGTTGACCTGCTTGTGTCTGAATATGATAACTTGTTTTAGTCCTCTATCCCACTGGCTCATGCAGTCTTTCTACCCCTCTTCCTTGATGATCCCTAAGCCTTGGAAGGAGGGTTGTGATATATATGTACCATTGAGGATTGAGAACTTCACAAGCTCTTATTTTTCTGCAAGTTGACCAGTTGTGTATCTCTATCTTAATCACCACATATATCACAAAACAGATTCTCAGATAATATTTGAGAGATGCACTTATCTGTGGTACAGGATACATCATCAGGAGTGATTTAATACTGTCTACTTAGCAGAATAATAATGCTTTCCCCCTACAGCTTGTGACCTATGTAGCCTTCAGATTTTGGCCATGTTAATAATTGCAGGCATTATGGAGTGAACTTTAAATTCAAAGAGAAAGTGGTTAGTTACTCCTATAACATCTGTACCACTCTTGTATTGATGGCATATGTTTCCAGTTATTATTATAGTTTGCAAGGTCCACATCCAGATAAAGTTGATGGGTACTTTTTACCCATGGTAGCATACATAGAGCCTTCTATGCATAAAAACTGGGCTGTAGGGATGAAGTTTCTAGGTTAGAACCTGTTTGCTTTCACTCTTTTAGCTAAATGCCTTCCCTACATTCCCTCTCAACTCATACCCAGTCCTTATTATATAATCTGAACCATATTGTATACTATTGTATGTATGTTGTATGCTGTATACAGCATTGGATGTAACTTTCTGTAGCCTCTCTGTGTTTATGATACCATATAGACACAGATACATAGAGAAGGATTTATTTTGATTGTTGTTTGCAGACCATTTGACGTTTGCTCCCCAGCTCCTCTTGCCTGTTTCACTACCCACTCATTCTGGAAGCTGCGGCAGATCAGCTGCTGACAACTGGCATCTGCATGACAATATAGCTGTTATGGCTGGGCATTTTCTTCATTTTTCCTTCCCCAAGTCATTCTGCATTAATAACCTGAACTCATATCCTTTGGCACCAGCACTTTTATTTCTATTTGATAGACTCCCAGGAGTGGGATTTCTGAGTTGAAAGGTATATGTGTTTTTAATTTTGGTAGCTATTTCCAAAATGCTTTCACTGGCACCTTGTCTTCAGTGTACATACATATTGACAGCATTTCTGATTCCTTCCACTCAAATTTTCTACCTCTTCTTGAGTCAGCTTCAGAAAATTATATTTTCTTAAGAACTCATTTATTTTGCATGGATTTTCCAACTTTGTGGTATAAATTTTATATAAGAGTTTCCATTTTTAAAATTCTCCCTTATATTTGTAAAGCTTTGAACATCATACATGTGTCTTCTCTGAGTATGTTGGGATTCTTTGAGTATAACTCCAAATTCTTTAACTCAAGAATGCCCAAGAAACCTGTGGCATTTTGTCTTGTCTATTTTGAAAGTAATAATTAATTAATTTTTGTGAATATGTGCACATGGTGCTGTAGATGGTGGAGGAGGTGGTGGCGATGCGATGTGTGTGTGTGTGTGTGTGTGTGTGTGTGTGTGTGTGTGTGTGTACAGGCACTGGTATGCCATTTCTCATGACTATCAGGATTAGAGGATAACTTCTGGGAGTGGTTCTCTTTTTCTACCTTGAGTTGAGGTATTTCTGCTCTGTATTCCAAGCTAGCTGGCACATGAATTTCCAAGAAGTTCTCCCATCTCAGCACAGGAGTGCTGAGATTACAGATATGCACTGCTGACTTTATCTGTGGGTTCGAGGTCTTGCATGTGGGTAAACAGGCTTGGGCATGTACTGTCTGCTTACTCCCATGGCCCAGCCCTGGGAAATTGGTTCTAAATATTCTTTTGTCATTTGTTTGAATTTTGGAGGAGAAAAAAAATCAGTCTCTTATTCTAAAAATCACACATTCACACATCGATCCAACCTTATATGTATTCATTACTAATGAACTAGCTATTTTAAGAAATGATATGTTTTACTAGATTGAACATGCACATGAAATAAACTTGTAAGAAAATCTAGGAAGGGGACAGTGATAGAATGGAATGAGAGCATGGTCTTTATATGACCTCCTTTGATTCTGCTTTACAAGGGAGCTATATAATGATGCCTATTTTACAGGGAAGAAAACAGAGGCAAAGAAAGCCAAAAAGTCGCTAACTATAGGATTTTTTTTTCTGAGAGAAAGTGAGTTAAGTATTATCATCTAGTCATTTGAAGAAGCCCGAAGAGGGGCTGGAATGGTGCCTGGGTTGTTTACTGTTCCTGATAAGAGTATGCATACAGGACTAGTCATTGTTGCAATCATTTTTTTGTGCATTTAAAACATTTTAAATTTAATTTAGTTTTATGTGTATTTGCCTATGCTTATTTCTGAACACCATACCATGAAGTGCCCATGGAAGCCAGAAGAGGGCATCAGACACCTTTGGGACTGGAGTAACAGATGGTTCTGTGTTACCGCATGGGTACTGAGAATCTAACCTTGGTCCTCTGGAAGAGAAGCCAATGCTCTTAACCAATGAGCAATCTCTTAAGCCCCCTTTGGTGAATTTTTTAAGTTAAAGTCTTACTTCACACAGACAAAGTTTATATGGATACCACAACAATGAAAGCTACAAACAGATGACAAGACCAGGCCCTTACTTCAGGTATGAGCTCACAGCTGCAGCACAGGAGCATGAGGCTAGGTCAGGAGGATTGTTATTTTGAGACCTCAGACCCTCCCTCAGCAACTCACCTACCACCAACAGAAAACTCAAAATATAAATCCTGGGCATATCCTAGTGGCTGGAGTTTTATTATACATAAACAGAGAAAGAAATTATGAAAAATATCACATTAACAATAGCTCAAACAAACAAAGAGTACCTAGGAATAAACCTCTCCAAAGAAATGAAAGACCTCTATAAGGAAAACTCTAAGACATTGAAAAAGGAAGTTGGGGGTAAACAGACATATTATAGGACCAAAGATTTTCCACGTTCCTGGGTTGGCAGAACTATTATCAAGAAATTAATGATACTACCCAAACTATTCTACACATTTAATGTGAAACTCATTGAATTTTCAATAATATATTTTACATGTCTAGAAACACAGACTAAAAATTCATTTGGGATCATAAAAGACCAGAGGTAGCTAAATGATGCTAAGAAGCAAGAGCACAGCTGGAGGTATCAGAACCCTAGATCTCAACTTACACTACATAGCTATAGTGATAAAGACAGCCTGTCACTGTCATAGCCAGTTAGGCCAATGAAGCAGAAGAGAGGGCCTGCAAATAAACAGACAAACTATGCTCATATAATTTTTGACGAGTGTAGAAAAGTCACATAGTTAAAAAAAAGATAGCTATTTAACCAATGGTGCTGGCAAAGTGGGTATCCAGCTGCAGAATGAAGCTAGATGCATATCTTTT
The DNA here is from genome assembly GCF_978045245.1 of Mus caroli. Lineage (NCBI taxonomy): Eukaryota > Metazoa > Chordata > Mammalia > Rodentia > Muridae > Mus > Mus caroli. The sequence continues at coordinate 21,638,037 of NW_028227263.1, read as the reverse complement.
AATTCAAACAACAGCAGCAACAACAACAAATCAAATACTGCAATTAAAAACCTGAAACACATAAACTATTAGAAGGAAGCACATGGAATACCTTTCAAGACCTTGGGGTAGGCAAGAACTCTCTTAACAGAGCATCTCTAGCACAGGGACCAGTCCTGGGAATTGATATGTGGGACTGTGTGAAAAGGAAAGGTTTGTGCACAGGAAAAGAAACATAATCAACAGAGCAGAGAGACAGCCCACATGAGCTGCAGAGAATTTTTATCAGCTGCACCTCAGACTTGCTGGTACCCAGATCTTACAAGACTCCAAGGAAATGAGATTGTCAGTCAACAAATGGGCTAATGAAGTAAACTGTGCTCAAAGGCAGAAGCACAGATTGTTAATAGCTAATTTTTTTTTTAAAGTTTACTATCCCCAGTCATGGGAATTAGCGTGGAGTGTCCTCAGAGAATTAGAAAACAAAACTCTCATTTGACTCAGCCACTCTGCTCCTGAGCACACACCCTAGGAGCCCCTTACCCGAACCACAATGTTATTTCCTCACTCCTGCTTCTCTGTTTATGCAAGGAAATGGACCAGCCTAGATGCCTATCCACAAATGAATGGATAATACAAATGTGGTACACATACAGAACAAAGTATTATCCAGCTGTAAAGAAAAAAGAAATCATGAAATGTGCAGGGAATGAATGGACTTGGAAGTACAATATTAAGTGAAGTGACCTAAATGAAGACAAAGCCTGCATGTCTTCCCTCACATGAGAACTCCTAGCCTATGGTGTATATAATGTGTAACACAATGTATACATAATTATATCATATACATATATAATACGGGCATATAGACATAATATAGGCATATATATACTGTAATGTATTCAGGCATACACATATACACACATGTATAATATAAGGCTGTTAGTGTAGGTGTAGTTTATATTTAGGAAGGAAACCAAGGGAGGATAATATCTGAAAGTGAAGAGCAGAATGCAAGGAAATGAATGTATGTGCTACTAAAGAAGGCATAAAGCTATTTTTCTAGTTTCTACTCCATTATGATGGTTTTATTTCTTGTGGCAGCAAATGAATAAAAACGTAATTGATGGTGGATTTATAAAGCCCTAAGCACAGCTCCATGGCTTCAGAGTTGACGTCTTGTCTGCATAGGGTTTCACTAAGGTCCAAAGAGTTTGGGGTGGGCAAGTGTGTCATTGGGGACTTTCTTTTAACCAGCTGTGTGATGTTTTTACTTTGGACTTAATTAGAATAAAATGATTTAATTTTTTAAAAAATGGATCCATTGGATCGGGTGGCAGCATAAGGGAATTGACCAAAACAATGGAATAAGTAGATTCTAAGCAGGGGACACACAAGTAGCCCACCAGGAACTCTTCTTCTTGTCTTCAGTGCAGCTCTGGTCACCAGGCCATGGCTTTTCTGTGCTGGTGTACACTACCAAAAATGGATGCCATCAGCTCTGCTCAAATCAACAGGTCACAAGGGTCATCTAAGCAACGTATCAGTTACATTACACACTCCCAGTGAGACAGACTGGGAATGTAGGTTTTTCCTTATATTGTTTGCTTGTTTTTCTAATTTTTAATGCAGTTTAGTTTCACAGAAAAATTTAGGGAGAGGTTCAGAGATATCCCATATTCTCCCTCTCGTAGTTAGGATTTTCATTGCTGTGAAGAGTTATTATGACAAAGGCAACTCCTATAAAGGCAAACATAAGACCTAGCTTATGGTTTCAGAGGTTTAGTCCATTACCATCATGGCTGGAAGCATGGCATTGTGCACGCAGACATGGTGGTGGAGGAGCTTAGAGTTCTACATCTTGCTCTTAAGGCAGCCAGGAAGAGACTGGAATTTCACACTGGGCACAGCTTGAGCATAGGAAACCTCAAAGCCCACTCCCCCAGTGACACTTTCTCCAACAAAACCACACCTAAGAAGGCCAAACCTTTTGATCGTGCACTTCCTGTAGGCCAAGCATTCAAACACGAGTCTATGTGCACCAAACCTATTTAAAGCACCACACTTCCAATCCCATGTTTTGATGAAAACATCCCCCAACATCAGCATCACCCACCAGGTTGGTACATTGTTCACTGATGAACCTACAATAGCACATTGCAGTCATCCAAATATCCATAGTTTGTATTGGGGTTCCCTCCTGTTATAGAACATTTTGAGTTTGAGCACATACATATCGGAATAGCTCTTGTACTACAGTAACATCCAGAGCCTTAAAATGTTCAAATTTCCACCCTCCCTATTCCTTCACCTTTGACAATGGCAGGATTTTTATTGTCTAAATCTCCTGTTTTTCCACACTGTTGTGCAGTTGGAATGGCTTAGTGTGGTGCCTTTTCAGTTGGCTTCTTTTATGTGGAATATGCATTTCATTCCACCATGTTTTCTATGGCCTGGCATCTCACTTCTTTTACCTGGACTGGGTGCACACTCAAGAAAACTGATTTGGGATCCTATTTCTGCACTTGTGGAGTGACTTTAAACTTTCATCTGGCTTTCTCAACTGAGTAATAGTCTATTACCTAGGTATAGTAATATTCCATCCCCAAGCTGTGTTTATCTTATAACAGGTAGGCATCCTGATTTCTTCTACATTTTGTAGATTCAGAATAAAATCAGTTGTAAACATTATAGTGCTGACCTTTGTATGGGTTTAAATTGTGCATGTACTTAGGTAAATATTGATGAACAT